>NW_028292583.1:13893206-14194300 GCF_029948245.1 Actinia tenebrosa
TGGAGGCTGCCATCTTGAAAACCGAGTTGAGACTCGGCACCAATTTGCAATATTATACGTAATATGAAGTTACAAAGGCCTTTTTCAAATTGATACTTTATCAAACCGATTTATATGATTAGCAGAAAATATTTTAGTTATATATCTTACTCAAGAAGCCACAAAAATAGGAACTTTTTGATTTTTCGACACAGGGATCCCAAGCTAAAGTCGATTTTTTTAAAAACGATCACGTGATCGTGATTATTCAACTCAAAGCAAGTGAAATTGCTCACTTGACACAAATTCGATGTTTAGTGGTGGAAGTATCTCAAAACTGTCGTATTTTAGGGTGTTTTTATGTTGTAGCCTCGTTTCCATGTCGGAAATTCCGGGCATGCCCATTCCTGCTGTCCCCAAGCGAATTTCGCTTGGCCCCATATCAAAAAATGTTTGTCCCAGGGAGGTTAGCAATCATGCCAAGTTTCATGCTTTTATCATCAAAGTGAACAATTTTTGACGTTAACAGCCGGACTATAAGCCTTTTCATAGTTTAAGGATCGATTCCACTGCGCATGCGATTTTATCCTGAATTTCTCACCTTCTTTTGTTTAATTAAGAACAAAAGAAGGTTTAGACAAAAGAAAGTGAGAAATTCGGGATAAATTCGCATGCGCAGTGGAGTCGATTCTTAAACTATGAAAAGGCTTTTTTTGGTCGCAGAAGAAAAAAAAACTTGCTGTGATTTCAGCACTTCAATTGATTTTCAGCCAGCCTCATTAATTTATTCTGGCGTGTTCTTTTTTTTTTGCAGGAGGTCTTTTGGTGTTTTCACAGTTAACTACTGACGATGATGGTGTCAATAAAGTTTGCATGAATATACAGTTATCAAACCTTTGGAAGGAACTTTGTAAAGAAGGACTTATAACAAAGGTAACTAGATTTAATGCTATTCTAATGTTTATTATTATTAATATTTATTTATTTATTTATACAATATGCAGCTTATATAGTTTTTATAGTTTATCAATAAATTTTTCACTCTTTAATGTTATTCTATTCACGTGACTAGCGAAATTTTGACTCTTGGAATCGAAATCCGAAGTTTTGATTTTAAGAGCAGTGATGGGTCCAGGATTTTAACTAAGGGATAAGAGTGGTCTAAAATGGTCGCTACGCAGCTTTGCAAACGGGGGCTCAATTTCGAACAAACCAAAAAAGTACGGGATCACCACTATCCGAGGAGTTAAGTTAAAAGTTAAAGTTTATGTTTTTCCCCTGCCGGCACTGCAATACTGAAGATATATAATTAAAAAAGGGGGGAAATCAATTATATGTAATCCTAGCTGTTATGTACGTTTCAACTTCAGGAAGAATTCAAGAACACCGTTTTCGTCCATTACTTCAGAACAATGGATGAGTACAGGAAACCTTTTGAGTGTAAAAACTCACCTGTTTATCAAGCTGGTCTTCGTTTAATTTCTATGGAAAAACACGTAATTCCTTGTCCTTTGAAGAAGAAATGGCTGAAAGAGAAGGGAGATCCAATGGCACATGCAAAGCGTTTTGTGTGTTCTTTACGAGCATGGAGCAATGGTACTTTCATGTCTGGTAAGTGCTTATAAATGTGTGTTGGTTCCTAGAAGAGTTACAGAGTTGAGAAGAAAGAACTCATTTCCTACTGGAATGTTTTGTCCTACAATATGGCTGTCATGAAACCAACTTCAACCCAGAATCGTACCCAGTCGCTTCTCTTCTCTTACTGATATCACGCTGTGTTTAATGGAAAGGATTTGAGCCTTCGCGCGCTTTAAAAAAGACCTGAGCGACGACTGGGTAATTGAACCTAATATCTTTGGTGTGCAAGTTACGCCATAACTACCATGTTGGGTGATCGATTTAAACAAAAAAAAAATTATGTTTTCAATTGTTTTATCTTCAATCACAGACTTTTTCTGAGATAGAGAACATGGTGCATTGTAGTCTACCTTGGTTACATGCTTCTCTTTCAAAAACAATTATAAATTTAGTTTTATCGTTGTTTAGGTCTATCTAATTGCCGCTCATCTGAAGAAAAATCTAACATTGTAGATGAGTTATATCGACGTGTAGAGAACGAGGTAGCACAACACCCTGAGTACTATGGGATTGATCGGGTGCAAGTTTACATGGTCATAGAGAAGCAAAGATGAGTTTAGTCCGTCTTTAATTCCCAAAAGGAATTGCCGATCCTTGAGAATCGAGTTAATTAAATTCCTTTATTTATACTGCCAACATGGCTGCCATGTCTTTGAGTCTTTTCTTTTTAAATCTCTTAAAATAGTCACAATCAACTTCTCCATCCACATCATCATAGTCGTTTTAATGTTTATTTGTATTTTATTTTTACCTAACATTTTATTTGTATTCTTTATTTATTTTAGGATTTTTTTATATATACATATTGTTTTAGTTTCAAATAGTCCCTTTCACAGTTCCCTGCGCCATCTTGAAAGGTTTAGCCGTGCTTTTGCATCGCTGCGAGACTAACAGTGATCTTGCAATGATATGATAGAGACCTTTTTTTAATACCTTGGATAATTATTCACAGCTATGTCTCTATCATTGCAAGCTCACCGTTCGTCTCGCTTCGATATAAAGGCACTTCTACCTTGATTAAGATGGCGCAGGCAACTGTGAAGGGGACTACTACATTTGCGAAAAGCATCGATACTTTAGTATTTATGCGGTTTAAAAAACTATTATTATTTATGTATTATTATGTGCCTACATTAATTGTTAACGTCATCAGTTGTCAACACCATCGTTGTCGTCATTGCTAATTTCAGGCTAGTCTCAAGTCATTTCAAGAAGTTAGTAAGACCTTATCACTCCGTAATAAAACAATACGAGTTTTGTCAGTGAAATTCATTATTTCTCGTTATAAGATGAGGGCAGAATCACAACCAGTTCTATATGACACATTCATGTTTTGCTTCATCTGCCTTCTTTGTGCAAACGTCTTTGCAAATAACTCACTCAGCGCACAGCGTAAATCATGCTTGCCCAATCCATAGAAACACGGGTTCAAAAAAGAAGTCATAAAATACAAATACACAATAATGTGTAAGACGTACATGGGAATACGATCTAAAGTGCCGTTGATATTCAACTCCAATCTCAAAGCAGCATTAGGCAACAAACAGAAGACATACGCCAATAGCATCAATACGAACATGGAAACAGTTCTAAGCTCAAACGTCCAGATTTTTTTATCTCCCCTTTCCACTAACCTATTGTGCTGACGTGTTAAGCTGTTTTGTCGAAGAATTTGTACAAAGATACGGCAATATGCCAATACCATGAACGGTATTGGGATTACTCCCAATATCACGAACATGATAGTGTAGACAAGGTCCTTCTTCTGGTAGTCTTCGTCTGGTATGTCGTTGAGACTTTCTTCACTAGAGACTGTCCAGGACAACTGGATGACGGTCATGAATGAACAATACAACCAGATGGTGGCAGTCACCAGCTGAACTCGTTTCTTAGTCACCAATTCTTGGTATCGAAGTGACTTCAAGATGGCGATGTAGCGATCAGCTGTGATGGCAGCGATGTGGCAGATAGTTGATAAAGTGGTGAAGACAAAAAACTGATTACTTGCAGTACAGATCTCTGTTTTCTCAGTAGCGTTACAGCTTATAAAGAATGGGATGGCCAGGAAGGCAGTCAGAAGATCTGATATGGCAAGACTGACCAGGAAGTAGTTAGTGAATGATCTGAGAGAACGTTTCTTGACGAACAAACCAACGATCGTTCCGTTGAGAATAACAATGATTACTGCCAGTATAAGTAAGGGTAACTGAGTCTGGACATGGAATCCTTTATCTTCACTGCTGTGGCTAGTAGAGTTTGGATGACTGAAATTCGCGTCTTGTCTCAGTAACATATTCAGCCAAAGCCATGTAATACCCTATTCTTCTTTCTCTAGAACTACAAGTAAGACGAAAAATTATTGTTTCAAAAGCATAATTCAAATAGTGATACCACCCATGCTACTGACTGAGGGCTTGTAGTCCCTACTCTGAAAATAAATACAATGCAACTCTGAACATGATATAGGTTTTACTACCCTTATTTGCCATTTTCCATACATCGGTTGTTTACAAAGCAATCAATTGAGGTTGCAAGGTAGTTTCAAAGGATTACTCAAAATTGAACCTTTCCGCCTCGATTGTATGCTTCGTGTTTAACCAGCGTGTTGGTATATAAATGGAAACTGGACCGGTTTTTCACTTTAGGTCTAGTCTCCTCAGCTCACTAACGGGTTAGTGGAGAGGGCCCGTGAGGATCTGGGACCGGAACTAATGACGCCCGCGAAGTAGAATACTTCAGTTCATGACCATGCAAAATGGCTTAATAGCCGATGAGCCCAAATAAATCCAGACCTTACGTCTTTTCCCAAAAAAATCATATACACACACAATATACACACGAACATGGATATTTCCTAGTTCCAGATATCAAACAAAGAATCTTAGTCTTAGGAAAGCGTACACGTGGTCTAAAATGGGAAAACATTACGCCCACGTCAAATGGATCGATAGACCTAATCCACTGTTTTCCCATTTCAGATCACGTGTCATTCCCTAGAGTCTTATTTCTTTATTTAACAGTTGCACATGAGAAGACACATGAATATGGATACAACTCAAACAAAGAATCTTATTCTCAAGAGAGTGACAGGTGGTCTGAAATGGGCAAAACATTACGCTTAAATGGATTTGATCCATTCCATGTTTATTATATTCACGAAAGAAAAAAAGAAATGCGTTTCCTTACTGTCCATAGAGCAAAAACGTATGTATTAAGTAAGTTTAAAAAGGAACCTTTTTCCTAGTCTTGAGAGCAAAGCTTTCAAAAGAAATTTAGCATGAAACTTGAAAGAAAGCAAGAAAAACGGCCATTATCACTAGTATTTTTAAGATCAGATATCCGAAAGGTGATATCAGCAGCTGGACACTTTTCGTTTTGAGGAGTTCGTTCTACGTAGGTTTCATTAACTTTATCTAGTTTCCTATACGTAAGTAATTCTACTGAGCAATTTCTAACATCGATTGTTTTCAATTATGTTTTAACGTCCCTCACTTTAGAACCCATTTCTGTGTCCGGAAAACGCCGTAAAAATACGATATTAATTTCCAGACCTTGCATAATTATCTTTACCTGTTTCAACCCAAGAAATTTGAAGTAATACCTTGAAAAAAAGAGTAAACACCTCGGAGAGATTGATGCAAGATGCCAAATATCCTGAATAAGCGCTCTTTTTGCATCCGTTAAAAGATAAATTATATGATAAGCGCAACTTGAAGGAAGTGTGATTTCAGATATTCAGTTGTTATAGGTATACGTGCTTTTTAGAAAGTCTACTCTTTATTGCCCAGCATGTTCATTGACTTTGCTCTTCACTGTCCGCTCTGATTTTGGATAAATGTCTTCCGAGACGACTGAAAATCGAAAAAAAAAAAAAAAAAAAAAAGGAAAAGTGGGGGAAAAAAAGGAAACGAAAAAGAAATTTCACATTATTATTTTTTTTTTTTTTTCTCGCGAATATGCCAGTTACTTAAAAGAAATTGTTCGTCTTACCTTTTGTTGGATTTTTTTCGAAATATCAGACGAGAAAAGATGTTGTTTATCAAGAAGACTGCGAGAACTGAGAACTTAGCAGGCGACTGACACTATTAGAGGATACCAATTACGAAAACAATGTCTGCTGTGCATGCGCAGTTAATTTAGTTTCTATCTAATTCGTCAGAAAAATGATTAAAAAAAAACAAACATATTTTTCCTGGCGTTGTTTAACCCGAAGAAAAAAAAACTGCATTTTCTCTGTTTTCAAAAAAGTTCACATTAATGATTTCCGTTAAAACCTCTACTTTTGTTAGCCTCAAAATCTAAGACTTTATGACAACGATATTTCTTCTCGTGCTTTAAAGACTCAAAGACGCAATAAGAAGCTCTAGTCTTGGAAAGATTTCCTTTTAACGGAGTTTTGACTAAATTCTAGCGATAAAAGGCTTTAAAAAAAACCACCGATGAATTAATTATGTTTGGTATTAAGTGGCGAGTCATGTCCTTACCAATGCTTTCATTCATTAGTTACAATCAATATATTTTATTGGAGATATTGAAAGAAGAAAAAAAAAATTCACCACTGGGATTGGATACTTTCGAATTCAACTTCATCGCAAAGGGCTTCGTGGTACTATTTAAAAAATATGACTTATAATAACATAATTTTTAAGAAAAAATGAATGAAATTTCATTTTAAAAGACGTTTATATGAATTCATATCATGGCATGATGTGTGAATAGTTGATAAGATGTAGTCATGCTGTTAATTTCTTCAAATCTCATTATCTTCACTGAAAGACTCTGTTTATTCATTCATTCGCTCACACCCTCGCTTCCTTCCTTAATTCTTTACGTTTACTCATTCATTTATCACTTCGCTATCTATTCGTTCCTTCATCGGTTCATAAATGCGTTCCCCATTTCATTCATCCTTCTCTCACTTCCTTTCTTCCTTACAGATCTTCCCTAGATTAAAACTCTCATAATAGAGTCTCATAATATCTATCTATATTTTTTCTTTGGTAATTTCGGGATTTCCAAACTGTTACTATTTATAGATCATTTTAAAGAAACATTTTTTACTTACAGCTTTAGCACTACTTCCAGCCACGTTCAAATTCGCATTCCGCACACTAATTAAAGATATACAGTGTAAGAGAAAATATATCACATCATAATAACATAAGCACGTACGTAAACACAACTCTCTCTCCACTCGATATGAGTAGACTAGAAGGCATAATGATATAAGGTAAGCCAATAGGGCTCATGTTTACGACAAACACACCATTGTTTTCGCAGTTCACTGTCTAGAGACAGGTTTTATCATGAACATACCATGCAGTCAAAGACTGGTTGAATCTTCCTCTGTCACTGTAATAAGTTTTATTTCTGGAAAGGAAACTTTTTCCCTTACATTTCCTTTCCTTCAACTTTAATTTGCCTACAATATTTTTGTGAAAAAAAAAACAACCTGGCACCTTTTAAGAGAGAACGATAAGAGCCTCAATGTCTTGTAAGCCATATCTTTTTGCCCATTATATGAATCGGTGAAGACTAAGAAAAAATAGTTTATTATATAATGAATTTCGCTGTATGTATCGCCTCGAGATATATGCATCCAACGAGTGGCCCTGAAATACACGATCTTTCAAAGAATCATAACAAGCTGGACAGTCAACGAGCTGAGTTCTTTGTTTTTGAGAGAAGCTATAAAGTGCTCGCCTTATTAGGCATTTATGCTAATTTGTCGTTCTTTTTTCGAAACACCGGCTCCTATGTGAGAACTAACTTAAATTTAATTTATCTGTATCAGTAATGTTTTATATATTAAATGGTCACTCCTCATACGTCACAGTCATTAGCATATGACATGAAAAACCTTTTATAACTTCAAGAAGCCGCACTCAAACTATAGAAATGATGACAACAGTATTCTTGTATGTGCGCGCGTTTTATATTGCTTAAAATGAGGGCTAGCTGAAACAGCTTTTATTTATGCAATGTCCGTCTGTAGCGGCGTCAAAATTTCCTTTCTCTTTCTTTCAACTTCTTCCTAGTGTCAAGCATTTGTGACACATTTGTCACAAAACACTTGCTGACAGAACGCCCGTTCAATATTCAAAACATATTTGAAAAGCTTGAGCATATTATTTCCCTTGAGAACCTACATAGCAATGAACAGACGTGATATATTAATAAGAGCTGCTATTGATATTCCATTAAATCCCATTCTATTTCCAGCTAATGGTTTATTGATGATATTCCCGGAAGTGCATATTTTGATTCAGCAGTCCCTCAGTGGTCCATACAATGAAAAATTGGAAGTTATAGTGAAAAACTATCCCTTATTCACAGTATGGTCCTTATATTATGCTGCGTTCATAATGTGTGGCAGAGAGGGAGGGGGCAGGGGGGGAGCTGAAAAATTGAAATGTCCAAAGTAATTCTTAACACCCCCCCCCCCCTTAAAGTCATGCAAAAAAATACGATCCTCCCTAAGCAAGGCTTGTAGCTTCTTCCAAAAATTGTGCATCCCCCATTTTTCTGATAAAAAGTTGCCCATCCCCCCTTTTTCCTACCAAACTTTTCCCGATGCCCCCTCAATTTCACCTGCCCCCCCCCCCCCCCCCCCCCCCTCTCTGCCATACACTATGAACGCAGCCTTATACATAAAGAAAAACCGTCGGTGCCATAGAAATGTGATTGAGATAAACGCGACATTTGTCTGCCGAAGTTGATGCAATTGATCAATATATCAGATAAAAGTGTTTTTTCAATGTGGAATGGCACTCTGCCTTCTATTGGCAAAGAAGATGAGTCTAAGTGCACGAAGTTTCGTAAAAGTAAAAGTTATTTAAAAGTGACTTAGATGTTTGCCCCAAGCAGCAAGTCCTTTAAGTAGGGGTGGATTAATGCGCAATATAGCGCAACCCGGTCAAATTGGTGAGAGAAGAGCTCTATCAACGTAAGCAAACCGGTGCAAAAACCTTTCCTCAGTCCTTCGTCTGACCTCGTAAAGCATGCAATTCACCTACCACTATGGAAACCATTTTAACGACCTAGAATTTACAATTTAATCGGTGCAATAAAGCTTCCTGACAGCGTTTATTATACGTCTGCGCTTACCAAACAACGTTGACAGACTCGTGACGAGAGATGTTTTTCCGTGTGATTGAATCCAAATTAGTATACAATATTTTGATTTCTGTTTCCAAAAACACGCGTGTTTTGATCCCTGATCCCACAAATAATGATCCCTTGGTGATCCCTGAATTTATTCATAAGATCCCTTTTCTGTGATCCCTGATTATAAAGCATGCAATTCACCTACCACTATAGAAACCATTTTAACGACCCAGAAGTTACAATTTAATCGGTGCAATAAAGCTTCCTGACATCGTTTACTATACGTCTGCGCTGACCAAACAACGTTGACAGGCTCGTGACGAGAGATGTTTTTTGAATCCAAATTTGTATACGATATTTTGATTTCTGATTCCAAAAACAAGCGTGTTTTAATCCCTGATCCCACAAATAATGATCCATTGGTAATCCCTGAATTTATTTATAAGATCCCTTTTCTGTGATCCCTGATTCGTAGTATGTGATCCCTAATCCTACATCCTCATCAAGACCCTGATGTTGATATGCCTCCAATTCACTGGACGAAAAAATGCGAACACTCTCGCAGAACTGAATTCAAAAAAGATAAGGTTTTCAATACAGCCGGCATGATGTTTATCTATTGAATGACGGACGGAAGCACAGGTCTAGCTTGGCAATATCTACAGCTGATCTGACTATATATTCACTGAAATCACGATAAGCTCAATATTTTAGAGTTTTATTACTGGTTCATAGTGAATGAGCTTTTAACATGTAATTCAAAAACTCACAGGACAGAAGAATAACAACTATAACTGGAAAGAGAGCATATTAAAAATGAGCAAAAACTGTGAAGTTTGAAGAAAGTAAGTTTAAAAATCGCGAAGACATGATTCAAGTTTCAAAAATCGAAATTTGTTAAAACGTTGTTGTTGTTGTTTGTTTGTTGGGTTTTTTTTATATTTCTTTTTTTGCCTCCAGTAAAGGTTTCTTACAAAATTCGCATTTTTTAAAAATAACATCTTCGCAAGTCTTGAACTTATTCTCTTCAAACTTCGCATTTTTGCTGATTTTAACACATTATTTCCACCTTTTCTATTTCAAAAATACCTGATGGGACTCAGTCTGAGTTATAATGAGAAAGAAAAATTATGTTAAATCAACAATTGTTTTGCTCACTTAAAACAAATGAGGGAGGAGAAAAAGGAAGAACGAAAGAAAGGAACCGCAACAATGAAACGAACGAAAGAATGAGAGAAAATTTCGAACGCACGAAAGTGCATGAGATTGGATAAAGGAAAGCGTAGAAGCTTGGGCTAAGTTAGATTGTCAAGCAACCTAGCCCTTAATTACTCCGGTTCTTATGAGGCTTAAGAAGACCAAGAGATGTTATTTCCCTTTTTCGAAAAAGGTTGTCGGCGCCAAAGGCAACTAAGTGATAAGCGATAGTGATAGGGACATTCCAAGACCCAAGAATAGCTGCCGGCTGGAATGACTTGTTTCTTAATACTAATCTCGTCAAGAACATGAAGGTTAGTGTCGAGATATCTGGTGCTGTTTGTAGTCGATCGAGATAAAAGCATTTTAGAAGGCCCTGATTATTCGTATTCTGTTGCATGCTCGCGGCCCATAATATTCATTATCACTCTTATGGCCTATTCTACTTAGGCCCATTTTTGATATGGCCTTATGAAAATTAGTCTCGAAAAATTTGGTCAACGTTTAGGTTGATTTTTTTTCCCAAGAAAATTAATGGTTTGAAAGGCGATACAAAATACATGAATGAAGAGACTACTCCCTGCTACGCCTTGTTTTTCAACTCTTTTTTTTTTTCGGGATTGAATATCGAATGAGATATTTTTGATACTATTACGAACCAACCTTTGTTTCTTACCTGAGTGGTGAAAATCAAACTCGTCCGGGTACCGCTTTCCTGAATCTCAAGCGATCTGCTTCGCTTTACTTTACTAGTCGCCAAAACAGGATATGAAACGAAAGACAAAGTTTGACTGTTGTGTGTCATATAACATGGGTATACGCCACATTATTGGATCTAGCGAGAAATAGCGTATTTCAGTTATTTAAACTTTCAGAATCTGTCAATTTTGTTTACACAACAGAAGCCCTTGCGCTAGACATTTGACTCGAACATAATTTTTTTGAGGGGCCTTGTTATAAATATTAGTTAAGAGCATTTTAAATATTTTCACTAGCTAGGAAGCAATAGCAAGCACAACGTAGAATGATTGGTCAGTGGTTGATGATAAGATACGGTAATTAATCTATAAGATCACAAGCGGAAACCTTTGACATGCTATTTAAAGCTTTACGTCTTAGCGTTTATTGAGATTGTAGCGGCAAGAGGTCTTCACTCACGATCCACTAGGATGTTTCCACTCCTAATCGCAAACCTACTTCGCAGTCTTTTTTAGATAAGACTGGTGAAAGGAAAAAATCAAACCCACCAATCAGTTTCTATAAGCTCTTGATGTGTTCCGATGTTTTAGAAAAAAATAATCGCTTGCTATTTATTCCTCTCTTCTTAATTTTTTCCCTTCTTCCCTTCATTTTTTCTTCCCTGTATTTCTTCTTTACGCGTCCCAGCATTCACTGATACAGCATTTCAGATTTTTGCAGGAAAAAAAGAAAAGAAAAAAAAAAAGAGAGAAAGAAAGAAAGAAAGAAAAAAATCAACCAGTCTTAATCGAAAAGTCGGCCAGTAACTAAAAAACCAATTGTCAAATTTTAAGAGTTTGTTTTTGATTTTACCGCATATTCATTCAAATTTGTTAAAATGATTACCTTTTTTCTTTTTATTCATCTTCAGTTGGAACTGAGTTTCGTTTGATGCTCTCAATTTTCTTCACGCCACGATACGATGTTTTCTTAAATGTTTCCAAAAGGTGGCAAAACTGTCAGGAAACATCGGGAAACATGTTTGCTCAATATCGGTTAGGGCATGCGGCACTTTCAAGATAGAGCTAGCGTTACTAAGTAACGAATTTTTAGAATGTTGACTTTCGTGGCTAAACGAGGAAACATTGATGAAAAAAATTGTTTCCATGCGTCTTGGAAGCATGAAATGTTTCTGCCGCACAGCAGAAACATTTTTGCGTCTTGGAAGCAAAATTTGTCGCACGTAGAAATGTTTCGCATGTGGCTAAACTTGGAGACATCGGGGAACATGCGCGCGGTAAACATGTTTCTGCAAACTTGTTTCCTCGTTTAGCCAGGGCCCACCACTACGGCTAATCAGTTACTGTTTGTCGTAGGCGGAGTAGGAACACTGATAATTGGTTTTAGATGATCACACACAATAGGCTTGACCCTCCTATGTGACATCCCTGATTCTTGGTGTTTTGCTTTTTTGTACAGTATTCAAATTTTGGGACAATTTTTTCCTAAATCACCTGCTACGAGTTTTTGGGGTTCAATGGCGCCCGCTATGAAAACTCTGATATTATTATTAGTTCTCTCCGGGGATTTCAAATATTGGTTCTATTTAAGAGCAGTCAGTTCAGATAAGACAAGACAAGGCAAATCATTACGTGAACAAATTCAACTAGGTAAGTTGAAAATATAGGGACATATTTTATAATCTAGGCTGGATTTCCAAGACAACTGAAGTCACTTTGAAAGATTTAATCAATGATAAGCATTAGTATATCCATGCAGTATTCGAGGAAAACAGCTGTGAACAATTCTTCTTGTGTACACATTAATGAAGGAAGACAGTATCGAGTTGTCCTTACCACGTCATGTCTTTAAATCTTCAAATTGTTAAACAGTGAGACAGCCTCTGCGGAGCTGGTTAAAGTCAGGACAGACTCCAAGTAAACTCACAGATCAAACTGGAATTTAGCGTGTTACGGTTTTGAGGAGGGAGGAAAACCGGAAAGCCTGGAAAAAAACCTTGAATCAAGTGAGAGACCTAATAAAATCTACTCGCATGTGAGGTGAGAGGCGAATGCCACTACAGCCAACTACACCCTTGAATCCCATCATCCATCATATAGATAACGTAAACCGGTTTTCGATCTTTCAAACAGGTTTATCAAGATGCGGCGTCAAGAAGTCCTCATAGCCTTGCTACTGTTTACACTTGTTTGCTCAGGTAAACTAAAGTAATATTATTTAAATACCGCAAAATCGGCGATACTTATATGATATTAAATGTGAAGAGATATAACTAGCTAAAAACTAGTGATATTAAATGTTATTGCCTCTTCAAGCTCCTCACAAGGAAAACATCTCACCAGAAAATGAGCTCACGAAGGACAAGCGTGCTAGTAGCGGCTTTGGTAAGTAAGAGTTTTGGATAAAAGTCTCTTATATGTCACAGGCACTCGTTATTAATATTTACAATCAATGTTCTTTCAAGGTAAAGCCGGTGGCAGCAAAATCGTGAATCCTTTATTCTCTTTCCATAACTTTGGATAAAATCCATAGAAACTTGCCCATAAGTACCGAATAAGCAGATTAATAAAGGATGTTAATAACGCTGAATATTGTGTCTTATATATTTTTTAAATGCAAACTAAAATACGGAAATAATGGTTTTCATATTCTACCACAACACCGGTGTTTTGTAGATCTGAGGTACTTACCATTTAAACCAAGCCATCCGGTTGAAAATTCATTCGCTAATTGACAGTATGAAAAGGGCGGGAAACTTTGACTGTCGTCACCTCAGCTACCGAAAGAACCAAAAAGATCGGGAAACTGAATGGATTACCTCAATTAAAAGATCTAGTTTTCTGGAACTTTCCGATGGGAATGATGCATACCATTTGTTTTAACCGAAATTTCCGGTTTTCCTGGTAAATTGTAAGCACCCAGGCCTTTCTCCGATCCAAAATCGCCCTTTCTCTCTCTCTCTCTCTACACGTCCGTCTGTCCGTCTGTCCGACTGTCCGTCTGTTTCCTATAACCAACTACAACTTTCTTTTCTCAAGGTAACGCTGGTCAACATGTCCATTTTTATGGATTGGTGTGGGAGCACTTAACCTAACTCTGGACGCGACGTGACTCGTATTAATACTAGAGTCCAGTTTCGAGTTCTCCATTGCTCAGGGCAAGAGAATATTAAGTAAGAGAGCACATCTCCCATACATGGGTCTGTAACCATGAAAGTTTCTTGAAAATCTATTTTTAGCTGCGCGCGCAAGCCTGAGCTATTTTTAGCATGCGATCCCTTATCGCTGCTCAGAGTTGTAGTGACTTCCATGCGAGCGAAAAATGTTTAGTGACGAGAAGAATACCTTCAAAATTAGTAAAAAGTTGAAATGATTAAAGTATCATGTGTTCTTCATGGACGAATTAAACATTAACTTAACAATTGATGTAAAAGAACATCGAAAAAGATCAAATCAGGATGGTTTTCAGTCACATACGAACAAGCGCTAAAAACAGCGAAGACGCCATGGGGAAAGAAACCGCAATAAAAAATACGATGAAAATAGCGAAAAACCTACAGTGAAGACAGCCAAAAAAGCATTTACCGTGGTGTTTTCTATAGTAATTAAAGTTTAAGTTAAAGTAATTAAGAAGACGATGAACAAGAACAGTATTTTGTTTCACACACGAATCAGAAAAACTATGCGCACCGAAATGTGCCGAAGAAAATTTTCTGTTTTCACAGAGGAAAAAACTACAAGAGGCACTGAAGTGATTTTTCACAATTATTAAATATGTTTAGCTTGCCAAAATACGGTGTGTCAGTTTATGCAAAAGACATTGCCCATTTAGAAAAGGCGAATTAATGAAAAAGTTTGACTATTAAAACTAGAACTTTCTTTCAAATTTTGCATCTTGAATTTTCGCCCCGCCTCAATGTTCAGGTATTTTTTCATAACTTTTCAACTTTTAAAGTCCCAAACAGACAATAGAAATACAATCACAATATCGGTGAAGTACAAAAAGTGAATCAAACTTAGTATTTGAGGATTCAAACTAATAAAAAAAAGATTATTTTTACCTGATTGAAGGCCGTTTTACTGTATTTGTGCGTATTTGTGCCTTTATGTTTAATTCTTCTATTCCGAGCAGCTTGACTGTTTTCAGCTATCTTAAAACCTCTTCTTTTTACTGGTAAACAACTGATTCCAACAGAAAATGCTAAATTTTCTCTCAAGTTTAAAGTTTTTTAAACTCTTGACTCATTGAATTCGACAAGTTTGTTCATCGAAAATCCGGCTCTTTCGTAAACGAATCCAATCTACCTTCATTTTAGATGTCCATTAGATAACTTGTCATTTTGAAAACACTGAAGTTCAGGTCAGAAGTACGTTTTCTTGGGATGCAGCAATATTAACTGTATTTCAGTTTAGGTGGAGAATTGTGGAATAACTTACAGTTTCATCTATAACTGCAATCAACTCCAAAATGAATGAGTCTCAATCGAGCGACCATTGTTTTGATCTAAAAACAAGCTTGAATGATGTTGTCTTAGCTGAGTATTTTTTACATATGCTGCCAATGGATTCCTTCAAAATCCTTTCAGAATTTCTCAAGGAATTCCTCTAACGCATTTTCTCGTAAAATTGAATAAAGTTTGGTTTGTCAACTGCATGAAGCTTGCTTTGTCACTGCCGATCTCTTGTGTACCCATGACATCACTACAATCTGACCAATCAGGAATCGCATGCTAAAATAGCTCAGGCTTGCGCGCGGAGCTAAAAATAGATTTTCAAGAAACTTTCATGGGTCACAGGGATATGCTCTCTTACTTCATATTCTCTTGCTCAGGGTTAATCTTGATTTTGCGTAGAATATTCACGTGTTCCAGTAAGGTCCGTGGAACTACGTAGTGTTTGTTGAAGTTGTGCACTTTACCCAATTTACCCTTTATTGACGCTGAAACGAGGCTAGCCCCGAGTTTACGAGTCTGTAATCAACAAACACAGCGGTTTAAGTGCAAATTCGAAAATGGTGTCGAACGATTTTTAAAAATCTAAAATCTTTTAAAAAGCGCGTACACTACTATGAGTCTAACTTCAGGTTTCCGAATCTCTAATTTTAGATTATCATCTGTTCATAGCCATCATTTGGGATTCAGAATGAATGATGGGTTTTTAATAATGCGGGATTTCAGTGGATATGCGAGGGGAACACTACTAAGATATAATACGTACGCGCGTGTATTGGCCGTAAAATGGTACTACAAAACAACAACTGACCACTGCACCACCTCCCAATACCCAACATCACCACCACAACCACCTTTGCAACCCATCAAACATCTATCGCCAACATGCCTCCAAACCACCAACTCGCCACTACCACCACCAACAACAACAACAACTGCCGGGTGAGAACAATACAACAACAGCAATGGCGAGAACAACAACAATCAGATTGATACGAAAAGATAGGATTTAAGTTAGGTTAGGGACATTTCATAATAGTTGTGTATTAAACACGTAAGCGAACACTAAAATATATCTTAAGCTTACTATGAATGTAGACCGTATTTATAAACCTTGTTAATCAGATCAAAGATCAGCAAGCTGAACTCGGCACTTAGAAGTCATAAAAGGTGGAATTGTGACTCACCTATTATATAAAAATGAATAAAAATAAAAACTTCAGAAGCATGCAGTAACTCTGAACAGTGGACCCCAGTCTTGTCGAAGTTTTTCAAGGTCTCTGTCCAGTACAAGTTACAGAAGTCAAGCAGATAGGCCATTTGGCTCCGCAGAAGACACATATATTTCAAAACAAAACGACTAAATCGAGAGTTCAAGGGGACACAAAGCCACTTGAAGTTTCTTGTTTCCACTTTTCAGTATCCCGAAAAAAAGGCGAGCAAGAATTAAGGCTTGCCACACAATGAAGCCGCAATTTTTAAAGAAGAAAAAATCCAGTGAAAAGTAACAAAAACCCGTAGATTTCAGCGTTGTGTGGCTACAAAAAAATCTAAACACTCACCTTTGTATAGCAGCTTGTCCAGTTTTAGCAGTATTTAGAGAAAAATATGGGATAATCTTGAACAAATTTATTCAGAGACACAATATTTCTATCACTGACTCGTCACTGACGACTGACAGATTGAGCGAGTTGCCAAGCCTTATCTACACAGGAAGCCCATACTAAATATTTACATGGCTCTCAGTCTTTTATCTTTTACAATTGTAAATTTTTCATAAAGCAAGAAAAACAATATTTTACAACGGAAATCATAAATTTTTATGAAGGTAAGTTTCATGATTTAATAAATTTTCATTTGTTTCCTTATTTATTATTGATGTTTTTTTATCGGTGTTTTTTAATTGTAATCCGGAGTGTGATTAGCAAGATCTGGAAAGAACACCGAATTTAGACAGTTCTTAGATTTTTATGTCTTACAGTAGAGTGATTTTAGTCACACTGTTGAATAGTTAGATACATTTATCTAACTTAGATAACTATTTAGTTGACGTCACCTAAAATAGTAAAAGCGCGCCAATAACGGTAATGCTAATCCGGGGGCTTGTTTTACCAGAGAATGAGTGAATAGACATTCATTTGTATCATCGTTTCTCCCCCTGATCTCAGTAGCTGTTTACTCGTAGTTTCAAATTTAGGTGACTTCAGCTAAAATAGTAAATAACTTATCTAATTTAGTTGACGTAACCTATTCAACAGTGAGACTAAAAGCACTCTGTCTTACATTAATTTTTTTGGGGTCCCTGTGGATTGCGTCATTCCATTGAGCGCATGCGCTCTATTTATTTCAAGATGGCGGCTCGTCTGGGTGAAAGATCTGCAAGATGTATTTTTTGCGTTTGTTCTTCATTTATTCAGCCTGTTGTTCACAGATCTAAATACCACACATTACTTAATAGCTCATTACATTTAGGGAAGAGTAATGTTTGCAGGAATATTAAGAAAGGTAAGTCAAAAATAAGATACTTTCATGGATATTGATCGAGTGTGCACATGGTCAAGCCGCTGCCTGATCTGATATTAATTTCGGCTGATTTTCATTTCTTTCTTTTGTGCAGGAAACTTTCAGTTAATTAAACCTTTAGCAGCTGGCACTATTAGAGGTTGTGATTTCCATACATCAGGTAATTATTACTCGTTTTAATCGGAAATTAAGATTAATTGACCATTGAAGCTCAGCTTATGTACCCTGCTGACTGATTGTAGTTAGACAATACATCTAAGACCAAAATGGCGCACTGCCAAGTGGGTAACATAAAAATGAGGCATCCAGGGTCATATGCCAAGAAATATACAATATGGGTTCAATGCAAAGTATACACTTGTTCACTTGTTCTGTCTAAGTTCTTTCCATATTACATTCAGGAACACAACAGTTTCGTGGCATCTAATTATAAGAAAATACTGTAAATTTGGCCCCAGATGCCTCCTTTTCACCTGGCCGTGTGCCATTTTGGATTTAAATGTAAATTTTGATATTTAAGGTAATGCACCAGTCAAAATAAACCCTGACCCCTGTCCCCCCTCCTTTCCCCACCCTGGGATATGTGGGGATTTGGTGGGGGTTTGATACCATTTTAGCAGCTTTTTGGGTCCCGTCTATGTGGGGGATTTACACATTTTTTCATCCCTGCTGAAGGAATGTGGTGCATAAAGTGGGGATTTGTTTTGTAAATTCCAAGTTCATTGGTGGCCATTGTTTCCACAGAAGATTTTGGGTCGCAGCATTTTAATTTCTTACAGAAACAAGTAGTCATAAAATATGTGCCAAGCCAAATTTAATTGGGTCTTTTTTTTCTTTTTTTCCCCAAATTTTTGTCCCCATGTCGTGGAGCATTTGTCAGTTTTAGTTCGCTATGCAATACTGATCCCCACGTATATCCTGGGGTAGGGAATAGGGGGGGGGGGGAAGTGTCAGGGTTTACTTTGATCGGTGCATTACCTCAAATAGCAAAATTTACATTTAAGTGACATGTAAGTGGTGCATAAATAAAGGGTACTACACGTAGCTGTCTAACAGGTGTCTACATTTTATATAGATATTAAAGTAAGCTTACAGTACCTCATTTGTACAGAATGCTTGATTATCATGATTGCTTTCATAATTTATTATCTTCAGATAATTTAAAGAGAAAAGATTTTTATAAGTTATTAGGAGTATCGCCAAATGCAAATGCCAAGGAGATCAAAAAGGCATATTTTGAGGTATTTATCTTGCTGTATTTCTTTTAGATTCAGCCTTACAGGCCAGACAGACATGGATGATAATGATTTCTTTTAGATAATATATTAATAAATATTCAACTATGAAAAATAATGCAGAATTATTCCTAAAGCCAATGAAGTTGTTTTAGTTCATTAAATAAGTAAATTCTCTCAAATTATAGAAGTAAAAAATTACTATTTTAGTTGAGGCAACATAACTTTGAAATATCCATTTGAATGAATTTTTTTATGAATTTCAAACTCAACAGCTTGCAAAGAAATATCATCCAGATACTAATTCTAAAGACAAAAAGGCAGCAGAAAAGTTCCAGGAAATAAATGAAGCATATGAGGTAAAGACAGAATATTTTATATAAAGTAGTAACATCTCCCCACACTCTCATCCTTTGAGTTATCTACTATATTATTTTTTGTTATTATATAGATATCGATGAAATACCAGGTTTTCTCTAGTGTCGAAAACTTGATATCTTTCACCAGTGGAAGATACCATATCTTTCACATGTGAAGATATCGCTGTTGACATAGTAACATATTCTAATAAAGAATTTTTGAGCTTATGTTTTATTTAAGTTTCATCAATATCTATATAATAAACAGAACATTACATGGCCGCTTGGAGATACGAATTTTATCTTCGAGTGTTCAATTTAGATATCTCACTCGTTCGCTGTGCTCACTCGTGAGATATCAGTTGAAGCTCAAAGATAAAATTCGTATCTCCGCGCGCCCATGTAACATCCTCTATATATTATCCTTATGACTCTTGCAAAAATTCATGAGTATCCCAAAGGATAGGAAAGTAATAACGATGATATCCCGACGAGTTTCAAAACAATAGCTGTTCATTCCCCTAGAGGTTTGTCACTTTCAATTGGGAAAACATTGTCACACCAAAGATAGGGTCTATTCCAAATCAATCTGTAAGTTAGGCAATCCCTGACTTTAATCAGCAAAGAGGTTGTTTCAGGATTTTCAGGGCAAGAAAAAGTTAAATTTTTTTGAACATGTGTTGAAAAACTAATATGTCAGAAACTGTAATAATAATATTATCCTAATTTTGTTAATGTACTACATTTATTTCCTTCAGATTCTTAGTGACGATAATAAGAGAAGAGCATATGACAGTTATGGTCAGACAGAATTTTCTTCGGCAGGTGCAGGTAAGGGCAGGTGGCTAAAAACTAATTAAATTACATACACACTCCCACCTAAGAAGACATTCCTGATGTATTTGATTTTTACCAGATAAATAGCGATTAAATTTTCAATAGAAATGTTTAAGGGAAGCATTGTTTGACTCTGGAATCCTCTTATGAGTTTCATTTTCTGGTGTGTAAAAAGTAATTGTACATCATTAGTAGCTATGTAATTAATATAGTATTACATTTATAATTGGACATGGAATACAATTATCAAAAGTATTTGTTTGTTTTTGATGAAATTATTGTTAAATAGATGTTTCGACCACTTTATCAATGGCTTTCATCATGGCTTGCATGGCGTGATGTCTTTCATGGCTTGCTTTAATCAGAGACAAACAAATACTATTGATGATATGAATCCTGAATGCAAATTATGAAATACATGTACAATGTTTATCCCCAAATAGACTTAATTTGTCTTAGTGCAAAGTTCACCCATTTCAGTCTACATGTCATTCCCTAGAAAATAATATTCTTTGTTTGAGTTGTATCGAAGATATTTATGTCTCTTGTGCAACCATTAAACAAAGTAATAATACTCTAAGGAATGATACGTGGTCTGATGGGAAAACATTGCACCAAGTAATAAGATTCATGAAATTCACTAGTCCTATTGTGAGAATTACATTAGTAAGAAGATACAGTACATGTACAATGTACTTTATTTGTGTTTTGACCTATACTCTTCATTCTTACTTTGTAGGCAATCCCTTTGGAGGGGCGGCAGGCTTTGATGCTGAGGACATTTTTAGAACATTTTTTGGGGGACAGAATGGACCATTCAGCGGCTTTAGAACAGCAGGGATGGACTTTGAAGATCTACAACAAGCACAACAGGTGCATTTAGTAACAAACCTTTTAACTAGAGATTGCAGTACATTTGCACAAATGAATAGATAAATAATGGATAAATGTATGAATATGTTAGGAATGAATGAATGAATGGAGAAATAATAAATATATGAATAAATATTAAATAAATGAGTGACAGAGATGAGTGATTATTTTTGAGAAAAGACATTGGCTCTGTGGACAGCCTATTGAATGAAGGGACGAATGAATAAGTGCATGTGTGAATGAATTTATGAATGACAGTAATGAGTGGATTACTGGAAGACTATTCTTTGAGAAAAGACAATAGCTCTGTGGACAGCCTATGTTTGAATGAATGGATAAATGAATAAGTGCATGTGTGAATGAATTTATGAATATCAGTAATAAGTTGATTACTGGAAGACTATTCTTTGAGAAAAGACAATAGCTCTGTGGACAGCCTATGTTTGAATGAATGGATAAATGAATAAGTGCATGTGTGAATGAATTTATGAATATCAGTAATTTCTAATTAATTTCTTAAAAAATTAAGAAGATAAATTGACCCCTTTTTTTGTTTCTCAGTATGCAATGAACCTATCTTTCATGGAAGCAGCCAAGGGCTGTAATAAAGACATGACAATAAGAACTAGAGTTATCTGTGACAGATGTAATGGGAAAAAAGCAGAACCTGGAACAACTCATTCCAAGTGCTCTCAATGTAATGGCACAGGACAGGTCAGTAGTGGGGTAATAATAGGGTAGATTTTGTATGATGGCAAAATGTCATGCACCTCCATTACTGTACAGAATATCATAGTATACAAGGTCAGATCACTGCTTAGTAGGGTTTGTGCAGGTCCTTGACAAGCCCTTGAATTTATGATGGCAATTTTGTGTACAGAGTGGGTTAATCATATGAACCTTTTTCCCTCAGGAAAGTGTAAACACTGGGTTTTTCTTTATGAAATCAACATGCCGCAAATGTGGAGGACAAGGGTACACCATAACTACACCTTGTAAGAAGTGCCGAGGAAAGGGGCGAGTGATGGAGACTATGAACATCACAGTCCCAGTGCCCGCAGGTAGGTGTACAGTAACCCACCCTGTACTGTACTCCAGGTCAGACTAAATTAAGCACATTCTCTATGCCACTCTACCCATGTGCTGAACCTAATTAAATGTAGGTTTAACTCCGAAATCGTTTTTAAGCAGATGCTGGTTAAGGAAGTGAACTTAATTTTGAAGGTCTAGCAGTTTCAATTTGGCATGGCAAACGGGGCTTGCCGCATTATGTGACACTTGAGCAGCAGCTGATTGATATGCCACTCTTTTGCTGTACTGAATTTATCGATGGGACAGGCCTTACTCCTGAGAAATTGGACTTCAAAATTACAAATTGATTTCTTGCCCAATCGATTCATGGCTGGTTTCATTGTTGTAAGAGATTTAACATGGTTGCATTGTTATTTTACAAAAACCAAAACTTATGACTGAGAAGCTGTGATTCCTCTTTCTCACATGATTAGCCCCATTGCCTTAAATAGAAAAATGGAAGAAAACAATATGTTGGAAGAACTGACTGAATCTGTTGTTTAGGTATTGAGGATGGTCAAACAATCCGCCTTCCAGTGGGGACTGGTGAGGTATACATCACACTAAAGGTGCGTGCATAACAATTTGAACTTCTTAACCTGCATATTTTACAAACAACACCAAGTTTTACAGCCACTTTTCAGAATTCTGTATAACCAAGACGATTCCAGATTTTAGGGTTTTAGCTTTCATCCATCAAAAATGTTTTTCTCAAATGATTGGGAATTTTGTGCAGAAGTTTTAAAAAATTCTCTTTTTGTGTAGGTTGCTGAAAGCAAGATCTTTGAGCGTCAAGGAGCAAATGTATATTCCACAGCCAATATTAGTTTTACCCAGGTACAAATAAGTCGTCATTATATTTACAAGTACTGTTGCTTCTGTACCTGGTGATTTTTGTACTTTGTTTTTTACTAAAAGAGGTTTTCTTGCCTGGTATTTAGGCACTCCTTGGTGGTACCATCAAAATACCTGGAATACAGGGGGATATTGAATTGAAGGTCAGTAAGGTGCTGCTTATAATCATGATGCTGATGGTGAGGATGGCGATGTTTATTGTGATTGCGGTGTTTATTGTGATGGTGATGGTGGTGATGGATAATGGTGGTGATAATGATGATGATGTTGATGATGCTGATGGTAATGGTGATGATAATGATGGTACTGATGGTAATGGAGATGATGGACGATGGTGCTGCTGATGATGATGGATGATGATGATGGATGATGATGATGGATGATGATGATAGATGATGATGATAATGATGATGATGATGTTAATATTAGTGATGATGTTGGTGTAATTAGCATGGTTATTGCTTGCAATACATACCGTTCTCAGGAGAGCATACTGCGATATTAATCGTGTTATAATATCATTTAAATGAACCTTAAAAGGTTCCCCCAGGTACTCAGTCACATCAGCAAATGAGATTAAGCAACCGTGGTATACCCAGGATCGATGGTCATGGACGAGGGGACCACTATGTCAGCTTCAAAATCCATATCCCTAAGTAAGTCACATGTCTGTTGGACGTACACTCTACAATTATGAGCGCCGAATATTATTGCTCGTGTCATAACGTGCCTTTGATTTTACATCAGCCAATCATTACGTTTCTAGCAAGTTTTTAGCTACAGGTAGTTATCTCTTATTACGTTTCTTAGACAAGTATTTTTGCTGCTGAGTGCATATGTAGAAAAGGAATTCGTTGGCCAATCAAAACGTACAATTTTTATATAAACCGATACTTTACGGAGCTGAAGACAGTCGTTGGCTAATTTAAAGTGCACATTATTTCTGATCATTTTAATACCCTTGGCCTAGTCGTATCATGCCATGCGTTATATCGTATATATGAAATCTTGGTTTTCTCTCTCCAGATATTTGAATAGCAAGCAAAAAGCCCTCATTTTAGCCTATGCAGAACTAGAAACTGACGTTAGTGGTACTGTTAATGGAGTAGATAAAACCAAAGCAGGTATGTGAATTCAAGCATTTATATATTTAAATGCATAAAAGATGTATTGTAGATGCTGTTATGGAATGGATCTATCAAATCATTTTTGATTCCTTTTTTCGAAAACCTTTTTCCCTGACGTGTGAAAGGAATAAAGCACCGTTATTTACTGTAAACATCATACTATAGGGAGAAGATTGTTCTACGATAGGTTATATAGTATATTCTGAGGTTTTAAGTCAAGCGATAAGGTCATCTCGTATCTCTTACTACTGAACTGCAAAATGTTTGTTTTTTCGTAATAAATCGAGCTTCTAATTGACGGTCAGAATTCTTGTATTATTTCCTCGTCAGACATATCCTTATTTCTAGTCCTGTTTATCCCAACTACCTCGGATTTGCTTTTCGGTTCCCACAACTTCAAGATTTCGCTTCAGTTTCTGATAAAATCGACGGAAGAAAAAGAAAAGAACTTAAACACAATCCCTTTGTGTCTTTCAGGACTCAATGTACAGCGAGTGTGGGATGTTTTCCGGGAATCGAAAGAGAGTTTTAAAGATTCGTTCGATTCTAAAGAACAGAAACAACAAAATGATGAAAAACTGAACCCAGATGGTAGTTGGGAAGGAGGAGATGATAAACAAGAAGAAATTCATGCGAAAGAACTTCAAAAGACGATAAAACTTGGTTTAGTTTTAGTAACAGTTTGTGTCTTGTATATCATATATAGTAGCTTTGGCTCTCCGGCTGTTACTGAAGGAAAAAAGGCACAAGAACCTCGGAGTGATGAATCATACGATAGCTATGGTTGCTGACAGTGATGTGTGATGTTTACAGTGAATAGCTTTGGAAATTCTTTTTATATTGTTTTATGGAAGAGAGTTGATACCCAGTAGTCAGGCAGTTTTCTATGAAAGAGTAAAGTGGAAAGCTAAGATTGTATTGAAATGAAAGCAATTGTTCATCCATAAAGAATCCTTTGCAATTTGATTTCGTAAGAACAGTTCATCCCTGTTTACTTATCTCCCTTTCTCCGGCCCTGCATTCTTCCCTCTCCCTCCCTCTCCCTCCCTTTCCCTCCATCACTTCATCCACCCATCCATCTATTCTTCCTTCCCTTCATCCATACCTCCATTATATCCTTCATCCCTTCATCCATCCTTCCGCCAACCCTCCCTGGCCCATCGACCTTCCTTTCCTCCATCGTCCATCCACCCCCCCCCCCCCCCCCCCCCTCTATCTATCAAAATACCTTCTCTCAATAATATCAATTAATTTTTTAAGGTACAGTGGAACCCAAAGACGACGACCAAGAAGCTTTGGGACAACAGAAAAGTAACTAAACAATGAATGAATCGAAAATTGACAAGGAACAGATGTAACTAGAAACAATCACCCCTCCTTCCCTAGTCCACTCCCTTAGGTCAGCCTTACTACAGAACTAAATTTTTGGCTGCAAGACTTCAATTATGAATTTTCACTTTATTTCTGAATAATCCATCTTACTATTCCAATTTAAGTTTTGTACATTAGTTTTGTACAATGCACTTTCGGTTGCGTAGCTTACTTCCGGCACGGATCAAATTACTTCCCTTGATCGACGATCACACTTTTTGCGACATGAGGAATACCAGTCAGCGCAGTATCGACAGTTGGAGCCATGGCAAAAGCGTAGACACCAGCCAAGATTTTCGTAGCAGTCGTAGTGACAGTGTTCTAGGGCCGTCAGCGCATGCGTGGTGGAAGACAAGATGGTAGTCATAGCAACCAGGAACAGCACAAAAGCAAACGTCGTTTTCATCTGTATATTGAAGGAGGAATGTCAGCCTCGTATTATATTTTACTATTTGAAATGAATCGTGGAAAAACTTAACACTAGCAAAAAGACTGAAAAGAAATCAACGATCAATTTAAACAAGGTTTCAAAAAGTAAGCAAAAGAAACCAATGATCAGGTTTCTTCGAAATACACAGAATTAGAAAATTCATCGGGTATCAAGTATTCAAGTATCCTTGAATTTTCTAATGATAAACTTGAAATTATTTCGAGCAGTTACTGAAACATTTTTAATCAGAAAATCTTTAAAAGGAAATAAAACTAAATATGTTATAGCGAGTCTTGTATGTATGCAGATGGTGAACATTATTTCAACTCAAAATCCTCACTTTTCGATTATCCTGTAGGGCTTACGCGGTAATCGGTTACAAAATTGACACCTGCATTTGTGTAATATTTTCGAAACGATATTGGCTTTAAAATATTAAAGATATAAAAAAACTATCTTCATACCTTACTTCAGGAGTCGGGAATAAAAACAATCGAACGGTGTTGAAGTCCTGAATTAACTACTTGAACTGAAAACTGCTTCAAAGTGGTCGAACTTTATTCACCTCTGCTTGAATTATCACTCTTTTCGAACGGATATTTACATTTTATTAGCTTAACTTTAAACTATTAATTAGCAGTATTTCGAGAGGTTATCCTAAACATTGGAAAAGGGATATTCTTTTTGTTTGCTTAGTTTTTCCGCACGAATGCAAACAAATGTAACAAAAGAGAATTGCCGTGTCGAAATTAGTAATGATTGGGGGGAATGATAAAAAGGCGTTATGAAGCAAAATTTGTATAATTATCCTCTGCTTTAGTTTCCAGGTAAATCTTGGAATCGCTTTTTCCTTTCTTGCTTGCTTTCTTTTTTTTCTATTTTTCTTTTTTTTTTCTTTTTCTTTTTTTTTTTTTTTTTTGTTGTTGTTGTTGTTTGATTGTTGTTTTATTTTGAAAGATTTGTTTTTGCTATGAGTATTTTTTTTCCTGATTTCGCTCTGCTCGTCGACATCTTACTCCTGTCCTTAATTTGGTTAAAACTATTTTTTCCCCCTCTTTCCTATTTCTTCGAATTCTGCTCACTCTATTGTTATCTAGTCACAGTTCACTGTTTTCATTTTTTTTTTTTTTTTAATCATTTAAAGTAAAGTAATTAATACCTCCACTTTTTTGTGCTAAATGACAAAGGTTAAGGTTATGACATTTCTATCTCGTTGACACTAGGCCTGAAACAAAAAGAATCCGGAAGAATCATTCTATCTAGTGTGTTTGCGTTTTGTTATGACTATAATGCGGACTGAATCCGTAGTTAAATTTATAGGTCAACACGGAAGTTAGCTCTGTAGAACCGTCTTGCGAGCGCAAATTGGCCATTGTTTATACATAAGCGGGGGGGGGGGGGGGGGGGGGAGAAGAAGAAAAAGAAAGTCAAGAAAAGGGAAAGGAAAGAATAGATAAACCAGTATGAAAAAGGAAATAAAAGGAAAACATATATAAATACTTCAGCAATTTTATTCCAGATTCGGCACTTCAGATTTTAAATAATTATTATCAAATAGGTAAACGTCTGCAGTCATAAATATAAAATTGTGTGTTCGATTCCAAAGATCGGGCAATAAATTATCGATTGATACAATCCATTATATAAACTGATAGTTACAAACACCCTGTCGATTCACACGTATAAAATGAAATATTTTGTTCCAAAGTATTAAAACTCCTTATAAATTATAATATGGTTCTCAATAGGACGTTTCCATGATGGCGTCATTTGACTCCCACTACCAAGATGCTTCGCGATTTTTCTTTCTTATTCAAATTTGTATTTCCTCATGAGAATAGTAAAAAAATTGGTGCTAAGTAACTGGACAAAAGAAAGTATGTAAGGGAGTCTGGTAGTAGAGGTCAATGACGTTATCGTGCAAACGTCCTATTTACAGCCGGTTCAACCGACAACGATTCTCGATTCTAAACAACGTATTGGGATCAAATAAAGGTATAAGGTTACCCTCCAGTCGATCACTAACAGGACAAGATATTACTGCATACCATGACCCGAACCCATATTAGCTGTCTCTTGCCATTGGGAAGAATACAAATTTTGAGTCTCCATGTAAGGACACAGATTTTATTGTTCATACAGACTGATCGTCGTTGAACATGTGAAAGACCTGAAACAGAACAACACGATTTAGACTTCAGTATATGGAATTATGTCCTGCGCAGTGGTGCCGCAATCATTTCGCACAGTGGTTTCTCATAGGAAATAGTACTTTAATTTTTTCCTCTTTTTCTATATTTATTTCCAATATACTTTCAAAAAAAACAGCTTCAAAGTATCCAGACATAGACAGAAGTTGATATTTGTAGTTATGAACTTCTGACGAAGACCATTCTCACCTGTGTCACGTGACTGTCTCACCGACCCAGTGTCCTCGATCTTTTGTATCCAGTAGATTGAGCTTCGAGCACACAACACAGCCATTTCGTCACTAAGAAGAGATCGCTGGGTGAAAACTGCGTCCACTTTCCAGGTTGTATTTTCTACCTTTATATTGGTATTATTGTCTTCAACAATGGTTTGCTGTAATTCCAAACAATCCAACAGAAAAATACAGTTATTACAAACGACTTGGGCATTCTTGTTGACAAATTCGATTCATTCATTGACTAAGGAATACTTACGTTTTCAAGATCTGTTTTGAACTCGTCCGGCAGAACTGCTGATATCATTTTGAAAACGTAGCAAATATTCTTTGCTTTGATGTGAATCGCAGTTAAATTCTACATAGGAAACAAGAAAATGGCTTAGTTCTATTTGAGAGCTAGTGATTTTTATTTGTTATTCTATTCTTGTTATTATCATCTTTATCAACCGTGAAATTAGGTACATCAAATCGAAACTCAAATGATAAATAACAAATTATTTATAAGCAAAAAATATGATTATAATCAATAGTTTAAAATATTTTTTGTAGCACTGACTTATTTATCATCTCTTATAACATATTGCAGCTAAACAGAATGAGCTTAAAAATATTAACATTATATCTTTCTATTGAATCCAATATGATTTTGCTATGATGCAGTAGAAAAGGAATCTCATTCAGGCTCGATATCATTTAGACTTTTTTTCGTCAATTTTCCTTTGTGGGGCATAGTAATATAGTGCCAGGCACGATTCGCCAATATCTTAGTTATATATAACTATTTTACAAAATAAAAGTCCCCCTTAGATCATTTCATGGTCAAATAAGCACTCACCATTGAGTAGTCTTCCAGGACTTCAAATTCTTCTGAATCGCCATGTTTCGGTACGCTAAACAACTCAGTTTTAGCTTTTGTGTTGATCTCAAGCTTTTCGTGCAGAATTCGGCCATTTCCTTCGTTGACTTGCATATCAAACTTGAAAAGAATCTGCAAATAATGACAATATTAGAATTAAACTTGCTTGCTGCTAGATTGAAGAGTTTTTATTTACATCAAAAGTTCATAGCTCCTTCATGATCGTTGGCTACTACATGTACTAGTATTTGCCGAAACGAAAGTAACTATGACAAAGCTAGCTGGGTCCATGAACTGCAATCTATGTCCCAAACCCACCATTCTTCAGAACTTCAGTCGAGTTTTCTTTGATGAGTATAAAGTGTCCTAATAAGTTTATTTGTTTTATTTTACCTTATTTCGTGGTGGTTTTATCCCTTGTGAGTCCACAGATAAAGTAGTTGGAGCAGCTTTCGTGTCAAAAACACCAGCACATAAAATCAAAACCAGTAAACCTTGCAATTCCTGTCAACAAAAATGTTTAAATAAACGTTCTTGTAGATAAATTTTGCACATTATCATAACGACTTTTATATCTTTCGCCTTTTACTAAAGCATCATTGCTTTCCCCAAAAAAGATTTTTGTCTTCACAGAAAGCTAACAAAACTACGCTTAACGTCTTTAACTCAAAAAATCAAATTTTCACTTAGTTGTCGTTTGCGAACAAACTTACCATTTTTTCTTTCTTTTCACCGTATGCACTACTATTTCCAATATTACCTTTGAAGTCAGTAATGTTCTAGACGATGTTTGAGCAAATTTGTGAATTTTTACTACAGCTTCTACTCATTTTATCTACAGCTCTTGCTATTATTAGACTTCTAATCATATCAAGGAAAACCCCGTTTTCGACCTTTCCTTCTACAACTGCAGCATTGCTGTCTTAGGCGATGGTTTCAAATTGGAACGGAAGTCTAAGAGATTTTACAGTTATGCATATTCGATCGCGGAGAAAACGCGACGTCACCACTTACGATAACCGTAATGCTATGCCAATCTGAAGAATGCTGGAAGCCAATACGAACAAGAGTTACAATCACCATTTGACTTTGATGTTGATGATATCTCTCAGTCTCAGCACAGTTTTTTTGACTTTGTCTTGATATGTATTTTCGGTGTTTATCAAAAATTTTAAGCTTGTAACGGCTCAGTAAGTTTTTCTTCAGGTCATGACTTTTAAAACACGTACTGATATGACTGAGAAGGTTTTATTATATTCGGTTTTGTTTCTAAGCGGCCGATCAATATTGACATAGGACTGTGTTCGCTGCAAGTATCGATCAACTTCTATTTTGTTTACTTTCACTTGATTTGAAAAGACGTTTTTATTTTGTATTTATTTAATTTCTGATTTTTTAGTTTTCTTGTGTTTTCTTCATTCTACTTGTTTTTTCGCCCCAAATATGTCAATTCTTTCACGAAATAGGTGCTATACAACAAAAATTAAAGAACGCCATTTCGAAATATAATTGGTTAAAGCTTACAGGCCAACTTTGCATTTCGAAACTGCGTGCATGAGTACTCTTTCAGAAAAAATTCCCTTAAATTTCACACTAATATATGTTTCACACATATTGATCCCAGACACTCTCTAACGTTAGATAACTAGCACGATCTACGCCACGCGCTTAATCAATGTCACAAGCAGAGAACATCCGTAAATAAAACCTACGTTGATATAGCATGCAAGTTCTAGAGTTTCGATCTAGTCTATTTAGAGAGTCTTCATTAAGCCTTTCAAATGAAAAAAAATTGCAATACTTTGACGGATAAGAATAAGCTTTAACACTGATATGTATACTATAAAACAAGGAAAAAAACTATATTTATTCTTTTTTTTTAGCTACATTTATTTACTTCCTTTTACTTCCTTTTTTATTTTCCGCAAATCGTGAAACTTTGTTAAGTAGTTTATTTTTATATATCCGGAGAGCTGAAAGACTGAAAAGTTAGTTACGTAATTTTAGTCTCAACACAGCGAATGATTAATATTAATTTTTTAGTTTGCTCGTGTGCTTTCATGTGGTTCGTATCGCTGAAACTAGAGCTGGTAGGCGAACTTGATCTCTGAGATTTGATAGTTATCTTAAAGCCCTCCTTTAATAAGAGTTATCGTTAAAATATGCAAATCTCTCAGTTATGTACCGGTAGTTGGAAAATTCCGCAATGCATAGCACATTTCATAGCACTTCCTCATTCCTTCAAGAGGTCTTCACTAGTCATTACGTACTAGTACTTTAGTTGCCATTGATTACTTTGGTCAAGGTAGCTGACTACTTTAGCAAATTCAATTAGGAATCTTTCTTAAAATGCGATATTAATATTTATACAGAATTCAACGCTGATTTAATAGAAAATTTTCCTTACCGGAAGGCAGGATACCGGAGGCCTGTCTATAAACGCGTGTCTTTCGTAGAATCGCTTTGATCAAGTCAACAGCACAGACGAGTTTAATATGAGAGAAAAAATGAATAGTTACAGACGAACAAAGCAAGATAAAGAAAACAAGATGAATATTATCAAAGTCTGTCGGATATATAGAGATTATCGCATGTTAAGAGCTTGATATCGTTTTTATTCACGAGTTTGCTTATCATATCGCGAGCGAGCGAGTTAGTGGTGATATCATATGAAAAACGAGTGAATATAAAAGATATCAAGCTCTTAACATGTAATAATTTGTTAATTGTACATTTAGGGTCGATAAAATGACAAAATTAAATGAGTTTCCAGTTTACCGTGAAGTGATATCGTATCACTTCACTGATATGCGTTTTTATTAACAGCTTTATCAGACTGATATCGACCCTAAATGTGTAATAAACAAAAATATCGATATAATATGGCCGCCATCACGCACAAGTTAGATATTGGTATAAATTAATTGAATTCACAAGTAATCTTCTTAGCTCATTCCATTAGTTTTTGTACCTCTGGTTACGCCCTATACAGTTTATACAAGGGAAAATGAACTAAGAGAAGGAATCCCCGTGCCCCATCATGTGCACACTTTGATGCTATTTTTAGAATCATTGATGCTATTTTTAACTCGTTACCATGCCCGCGCGATAATCATGCTTCCCTTTAATGCCTCGTTTTAGGACACGAAAAGCGCCATATTTCGCTACGTTTACGAAAAAAACACAGGCTTTGTTTATTGCAAGACTGGAAGCCGCCTACCCTCAAGAAATCAACCAATCAGGTTCTTCGCTCAAAATATCTCCAAGCTAAAAATAGCATCAAACTGCGCACATGATGGTTACAAGGCTATATAGGTAGGATTCCTTCTCTTAGTTCATATTCTCTTGGTTTATACCCCTTTGCTCAATTACTCGTTTAGGATTATTCTTTAGAGTCTTATGATAGAAATGTTCCTTGTAATATTTTCTATACATTTACGATCGATATATTCATATATTAGCTTTAGTTTCAGCCATGCTTAATTCTTAGATTTTCACTCGAATTACTCGTCGTTAGAATATCGCACTAGGAATTTACTTATTCTATGAGCCAATCATAATTTGACGATTATATCACATCGATTAGAGATTGACACCTGTCATAGAATCATTATAAATATAGCTCATGTACTCAGTCTAGTAGAGTACTGAGTAGAGTTGGAGCCAATAAAGATCCCGAAGCTTCTACCGAGAGCGTTCGTCCATCAACAAATCCTTTTCCATGAGATTTTAAGACCATTTACAGTATCCTTTGGTACTGATGGCAGATGGTATTACGAGTCCCACGTACATTAACGTCATACGAAACCCAAAGGACTTTGCCGTGTCTTGTTATTATCATACTAATATCAATATTTTCAAGATGGCGGCGAAAACGAGAGAGACTGTGGAGACTATTAAAAATAATTATTTATAGTGGAGGGGAAAAAATTCGATAACCCAGTGAAAATGCGTCCAAATGTCTTCAAACTCGGACAAGTAATAAAAGACACAACAAGTTATCAAGGTAAGTCGTTTTTATTCAAATAAACTGCAATTTAAAGGATTCGAATTTTGACCGTTAATCGCTCACATTCAAAGCTGTTATAAGCACTGTATTGCAGTGCTTGGGCTGCCTGTGGAAACGGGTAAGGTGTGATATCAAGTGATGTAAGGAGCCTGGGGGAGATCACTATTTTGATTTTTATCATTATTTTGATATTATGGCTAATTGTGAAGTAGAGACGAAAATTACCAAACAACGACCAAAGTATTACCTTTCCTCGAAATTTCCTGTCGTAGATGGAGTTCATTACTTCCCTGGCACAACCAAAGAGTTTCTACAGCAAATTAAAAATCTTCGCCTACAAGGAGACGAAGTGATAGTGGTCTCATATCCCAAGGCAGGCAAGTAGCTAGGAATCGAATAATATAATCAGGGCTTACCATAAACCACGAAACGAAACGAAACGAAACGAAACAACAAAATGCGAAACGAAGATTTCGCATTTTACAGATCTTTAAATGCGAAACCGTCATTTCGCATTTTACAGATCTGTAAAATGCGAAACGACAGACTGTAACCTGAGGCTTTGCGATCCCATGTTTAACTGTAAGCTTACTCACGAAATTAGATGAAAACTGTGTAGCTCCATGTCTTAGAAAATTAGAGATTACTTTGAATCTCAGTGGGAAGAACAGTGTAAACTTTCCATGTACCAAAAGCCACAAATTATAAACTATATTGAAATACTTCAACTCGTGTTGTTGTGGCGCCATTTTGAATGCACAGGGACCCCAATCGAATCATAATATATGACACCAGAGTAAAAAAATTAGCGCCAAAGGTTTTACTTTTAAACTTCTTTCAATGAGGTAAGAGAAGTATGGCGTTTAAAATTCTTTGAAGCGTTTTCCTTATGTTTTGCCGTCGAGTTATAACAGTCTGGTGCGTCTGGTGCTGAATAACAGCTGTACTAGAAAAATGTCATTAGCATGAATATCACTTTGAGTATCAATTTTGACTTAACCACATGTTTATGTTAGTTATGCATAGTTTGTGCTGCATGCTTTTCTGAGAGAAAAAACTAAAAATAAATTGAATCCTTTTCTCGCTTTTCTCTTTGTGGGCTTCCTTTGTGCTGAAGCGTGATAAATGAAAATGTTATTATTACACTACACCAAGGTACACCCGATATTTCCAGACATATCTAATGAGACAACAGATAATGACTGTCTCGATTCAAGATGGCCAAGCAACTAGAAAAATCACTAGAAATTTGCTATAATAATCATAAAGTTCTACAATGTTAAAGCATGTAGTGTATGACAATGTTGTGATTGTTGTTCTAAAACTGACAAATACACAGTATTAGGATAATTTATACAATTTAAGCCCTACTTTCAGATTACTAAGTAAAAGTGTCACCCAATCCCCTCATAAACACGTGAGGTGGTTACCTGTGATGTCAAGCGGAGAGTTAAACTTCTTTACAAACCTCAAGTGTTGTTGAAATTTGCTGTATCATGCGTTACATATCTCTCGTAAAAATTTGTTATGCATTAGTAAAGCGAAGATAGAACTTTCTAGTGGGTTTTTCAATCGACGTTTGGCACTATTTAGTTTTATACATGACACTTTAAATAAACTGAAAGATTACTGAACCCAAAACGTTTTCCAATTATTACAGTAATACTAAAGTTACTTTATATGCATATCTTTAAGGGGAAAAACAGCTACAAAACCCACCTGCTTTACTGTAAAAGAAAAGGCTTTTAACAGTCTTGCCTCGTCCTTTACACATCACTCGAGCTCTTCTCGTCGTGAAACCGCTGACCAATCATCATCATCTTCTTCTTCCGCATCATCCTTATCATCATCATCATTGTATTCATTGTTGTCATTGTCATTGTCATTACTATGATTATGATTATTATCATCATTATTATTAGGTAACACATGGATATCAGAGATTATATGGCAGATTTTCTCAGATGGTACGGTCGATATGACGCCTATTCACCAACGCATCCCATTCATGGAAAGTACGAAAATTTTCGGCACATTCGCTACAAATGACAAGTTTATTGAGCATTTCTTGAACAAGCCTTACCCAAGAGTTTTCAAAACACATTTACAGTATCCACTCGTGCCAATGGGGGGAGGAGGTCATCAGATCACACCCAAGTATATTAACGTCATAAGGAACCCGAAGGATTGTGCAGTGTCGTTTTATCATCATACGACGAGCTGGAGATATAACGAGTTTGATGGCTCATGGGATGAATATTTTGAGGCGTTCATCGATGGCGAAGGTATTAGAGCTTCTGTGCATGACATTTAACGATACCATAGTAGTAGTTTGTTTCATGCAAAGGTTTCGAACTAGGCAGTCGGGGAGGGGGAGGGGGGGAACCTTCAAATTTCATCGACCTGAAACAACCTCTGGACTGATGTAAGTCAGGGCGCGACTAACTTACAGATCGAATTGGAATTTATCATGCATGCTCAGAACTGACTAAAACACCCCGGAGAAAAACCCTTGAGAGAGACCTGCTCCCATGGGAAGTCCAGGAATCAAACTCTGAGATGAGAGGCGAGTTACGTACTGGCTTAGTTCGGGCTTATCATTGCACTAAGTTAAAAGTACGTTCACTCAGTAGCCCTTACGAGGACAGCAGGCCGCCTAGTAAAATCTCCTTTCCCTCCCCACCCTCCCCCCTCCCCCCGGAGGTTTTTTACTCGGTAATATGGTTGAATGGAGAATGTAGGCGGTCTTAGTCGAAAGTCAATCTTGACAACTTTTCTTAATGTTGATTTATATGGTAGTAAAGTTTGGTTCTTGGTTTGATCACGTGCTTGGGTGGTGGGCGCATCGTGACGACCCTAACATTTTGATCCTAAAGTACGAGGAGATGAAGAAGGTATGCTTGCTATAATGAATATTAATAATATTATATTAATATTTATCAGACAGTAATAGATTGATAAGAATGGAATTATATTTCATTCCTCAGGAGTTGCCTTCTGGCGTGAAACAAATAGCAAAGTTCGTTGGCAAAGATTTGTCCAATGAGACGATTCAACTCATCGCAAAACAAACTTCATTTGAAGCCATGTCGGCAGGCGATGGAAGGTTCTACGATGGTGATGAGGGGTTCATGTCAATCATAAAACCAAACACGCCCAAATTCATCCGAAAAGGCGAAGTAGGAGACTGGAAAAACTACTTTACTGACGAACAAAATCGACGATTTGACGAGCTGTACGAGAAGAAAATGGCTGGAAGTGGACTAAAACTAGAGTTTAGTTGAAGCCGACTAAATGAAAAAAAATCCCGAACACTTAAGCCTCGAAGAAAGGGCGTGCTTGTAATTTGATAAATGTAAATATACCTATTTCAAAAAACGTTGTCGGTCGAAGATCTGAAATCTGGGACCGAAATGAATTGTGGGCTGTGAGCTTTTAAATCAAAAACGAAGGAAAATGAATCATTTTCCAGTCAGTAGCTCACAACAAGTTAATAGGGACCTTAAGCTGCAGGACGGCAACGACGACGACGACGGCAACCATACAATAGCACTAATTGCGCTATTCAATAGATACTCGTTGGAATGTACGAAATACTGTGCTTTATTGCCGTCTTATGCAGAAAGTAAGACGTGAAATGTCCTATTTTTACGTGGTAAAGAGAACGGCTACGCCAAAAGCGTATCTTTGCTAATTTTTGTTATAAGTAGAGGGCTCCCAAAAGACGTCATTTCACTCTAAAACGGGGATGCTTATTGAGTAAAATACTAGGTAAACACGAAATGGATAATACAACAGAAGGTTGAAGCGCCTCAATTTCGCCGACGTTGTCGCCCACGTTGCCGTCCTGCAGCTTAAGGTCCCTAACATCTAAATAAACAACCACCAATTGGCGATGTATTTTGAATTTTGAATTGTAAAAAAGAAGTTTTTCTAGCCTCCCATCATTCATTTCGGTCACAGATTTCAGATCTCCGAAATAGGTGTATGCTATATGAAAATTGAAACCCCTACGACAGTAAATAGCATGAACGATTTGTTCATTTGAATTTGAAGTCTTGTATTAAAAAAACGCTGACAACGTTTTAACGCTGACAACGATTTATCGACTAGAAACGTTCGAATATTATGTCTGGTTTTATCTCGAAAAAAAATGTTCCCAATTTCAGCAGAAGAATAAATCTAAAAATATGCTTCCGAAGTACACTAGCATTGTCAAAATGTTGTAATGTTCCTAATATATAACTGTTAATATCAGATTAAAACTAATGGATAAGATATGTTAACATTAACCCTAATTATGATGACAGAAAAGATAGATGGATCAAATATATATATTTTGGTAGTGGAAGTCATTTTATGGAAAAAAAATCATTAATTTTCCAAAACGACCCAGGCCTGAACAACTCTGTAGCAGAAATTTGACAGAGACATTTTGTCTCTTATTACAGCTGAATAAACTTAATTTATCATCCTACAAAGCATCATGAAAGAAAGCTGAATTAATTGGACATTTCTCAAAGGAAATTGGTAATCTAAAATCTTGTAATATACATGGCAATCCAATCTTTCGGCTCAGCATGTAGCTAGTGTCAGTCCAGACTTTTAATATGAATTCGTTCCTGACAGTCGATGAGTTCATCTTCGTGTCCAAGTTTAGTCCAGTATTGTACGGTACGTAATCGTAACCGTTTTAGCTCTCTCGTGTGCTTTACGGATTCAGTTTCAACTGGTTTGACTTCTGCTTCTTTCTTTCACCCAAGAATCCATCCTAGTAGAAAATAGAATCCTCGAGGTAAGTTTGCTAGACTTTAGCAAAGTTCGTCGCCTTCTGTGTATTTATGCATGGGCTCAACAACAAATTCTCGCTTCGTTGGAATTAAAAAATCTCTCGAGAGACGAGAGAGGTCATTTTTTCTCATAGTTAATTGAGCGGAATGGTTTGGAAACCTATTGTTATAGGTTTTTGTTTATCATTTTTATATGACGTTGACCGTGCACAGAGAAGGAAAGGTGGCACCATTTGTTCACGGCATTAGGGGATATAGAAGTTTTTCCCCCTAAAAAATCGTTCTAAAATAGTTAGTATTTGTTAATTAATCCTATATGATTAATATTAGTTGTTTATTGAAAAGGAAATTGCCCTTTTTAATGCTATGCTTTCTTATTTATCATCTAGTAACTTAACTGTATCTGCGTGGAAATATTTATACGCATGGTTTTTGGTCATCGAATGAAAGTTTTCACTTGTTAATACATGAAAATAATAACGAAATGAGTATTTTTAGCCATACTTGTTTTGGCTTGTGCACGGTCAGTATCACGTGATGGTACGGTTCAACCTCAAACGCAAAGCAATAACCTTGTTCCGGTGGAGTTTCCAAACCATTCCGCTCCATTAACTATGGTTGTATGAACAAGGGCGCCAGGACAGACGGATTGGGTTTTAGATGTATGTGTGATTGTTTCAGTTATTCTAATTGAATTGATATACGTTTGTTTCTAAATGGATACTAAATAGTGTTCACTTATCTTTCCATCCAACTTTCTTTCTGGTTTGAATCAGCCGTACGATATGAATATATTTACCACGTCCACCAACGGTCTTCGTGGTTTGAATCATCTGTAAATAGGTCTTTTTTACTGTACTGAAGGTAAATTTGATTTTAAAACTTATTAAAGGTGAGTATTATCGCTAACAAAGCGACGCCGACGCTGCTTGGCACGGATAGTGCAGCGGTAAATACTCAGAGCGTACGGCTGATTCAAGGCCAAAAAGACCGTCGGTGGACGTGGTAAATATATTCATATCGTATACGGCTGATTCAAAACAGAAAGACCGTTGGTTGGAAAGGACGTTTATTTTTAAAGATAAGTGAACACTATTTAGTATCCATTTAGAAGCAAACATATATCAATTCAATTAGAATAACTGAAACAATCGCACATACATCTAAAACCCAATCCGTCTGTCCTGGCGCCCTTGGAATGAACTGTAAGATATTAGCACAAGTTAATAACCTTTACATCCTGGACAAAAATGTACACATAACAGAAATTTATCGTTAAGGTGTAATAGTGAAATATACACGAGAGAAAACAATGGAAATGAGATCTACTAACCACTAGTGTAAGGAGGGGGTGCACCCCACCCCGTCACAAAAAAGTTTGCTTTGTGCACCAACATTTAATAGCGCAGCGCATTGATTCTAAAAATAGCTTAAAGATTCGGACAAACATTGCATTCTGTTTAACCGCTACGAGGATTATACGAACCGATTTTATTATTTTTACTTAACGATACAATAATAACCCATGTAAACTAAGATCAACTGCGATCGGCTGTGAAAATTATCTGCTGAAAGTAAACTTATAAGTTTGTTTGTCCGAATTTCGCCTTTGTCTTCGTTTTTATGACGTCACAGTTGCGCTGCGCTATTAGGTGAGATTGGCAAGAAAATGGTAAATAAGTAAAACCATTCTGATTTGGTGGTAAATGTTTTAGTGATAATGTTTTCTCCTTGCGTTCGTTTAAAGTTTGAAGCTGTCAATTTTTAGATTACAGTCTTAATGTTCATTTTTTTAAACAAAAACAGTTAAAATATACTTATTTTTTCAAAAGGTTTTTCGGCACCTGCTCAAGTCAATTAAAACTTTTATGTTCAACTAAAAGTCCTATATATTGACAATGTGGGCTGTTTACATCTGTGCGTTGGCTGCCATTGTCATAATAACAGGCAATCTTGCTGTCATGGTGATATTTACTCGAACACCTTCACTGCGCATGCGCAAGTACTATCTATTGATCAGCCTGTCAGTTGCTGATTTCTTCGTGGGTTTGATATCAGTACCGTATTACCTCGCGTTGCTTGTCCACTCACCTTTGTCGGAAGCTTCTTATCTCGTATATACAGTTCAAGACATCTTATTTGGAACAGCATCAGTGTTTGGTTTGACAGCCGTGGCGATTGAACGAGCGTATGCCGTATATTTCCCGTTCAAACATCGTACACTTTGGAAAGGTGCGTACATGATTGGCATAGCAGTAGTATGGCTTGTGGCAATACTATTCGCTTTTATTACAACTTCTGAGTATGCAATCTCAATCATATATCCAACATCTGCCTCCATCTTGATCTCTCTTCTCGGCATCATAATCTCCTATGTCCTTATATGGATTAAGATGCATTGCATGACAAACATGGTAAGTCACGCAATCCAGAAGCGTGACAAGAAAATGACCGTCACCCTTCTGATCGTTACTATTGTGAGCCTATTAGCCTGGATTCCATTCCAAGTGGTAACAGTTTACGCGATAACCTGTGGAAGCCTGTGTCTGCATGACAAAGAAAAAGAAATTATGATAACCAAAGTTTTGCAGTACAGCAACTCTCTTGTGAATCCTATCATCTATGGTCTTCGAGTTCCTCAGTTCAAAAGAGCTCTTCTCAAGAGGTTGCTGTGTAATCGTGATTTATCTGTAGAAGTTGGCCATGAACTGGCAGCACGCAATCGTGACCCACCAAGCGTTGTACCGATTAATACAAATGATAACATGACGAGGATCGACTGATCTAAAGACGAACACAAATAAGAAAAAACTACGACTTTTCTGCTATAGAGTCAGAAGTGGGATAACCAACAGCATTGTTTGCCCATGAAAAGACGGAAGCAATAGACGCTAACCCTGATAACGTCTCATACCCAAACTACCAGATCTTTTTCAAAATATATCTTCATATTCAAATGTCCTTTGAAAATGCCTAGACAATAGTGAATGATTCAGTAGCATTAAAAAAAAAAAAAAAAAAAAAACTACCGAAAAGGATTCTGCAAGTGTACGGGTATATAACGTCATCATGCTTGAGGTCTATCGTAAGAGCGCTAGAAAATAAATCCAGAAGAATCAAAAAGAAGGGAACGCTACGTAGCTCATGAATAAGTACTGAATTGGGCTACCTGTGTTTAAAAAGTAAGTACGAAGAACTGCATTCCAAAGAAAAGCGCTTCAGTTGTTGTTCTTAAGGTAAATCCCCCTCTCCCCCTCCCCCCCCCCCCCCCCCCCCCCCCCCACAAACAATAATATAATAAAAACTGGCTGTATTTATAGTTGGTTCGTATTGATCTGATTTATCGAAGATTAGTCTAAAAATACTACGTCTTTTACAAGGAATAAGCATATGCCTTGGATAAAATATTTGACAAAAACCTTTTTTTTTTTTTTGCAAATAAGACTAAAGTAAGAAAGAAAATAGATATATTGAGTAAAATATACAGGCAATAATTCTCTTATTTACTAGAAGCAATTTTATTGAGATTAAATATACGTAAAACCAATAGAATTTTTGTCTTCTTGTAGCTAATAATTTTTAAATGAAATAGACTTTTCACTTTTGGAAGGTGTGGCTTTTTAGATACCCATTTTCAGTTGCTCTAAGCTTCAAACTTATTTTCATTATTCATAAATCTATTGTTGTGTTGTCTTTCTATAAGCGCTCCCCATAACGGACGTTGTGTTCGTTTTCGTCCGCTGCACAGTATATCCCTGCAACTTTTAGCTTCGTTGGCACATATGTTACAATCTGCTGGATACTGACACATTCCCATACAAGCTTGGGCTCGCCCGTTACAACAGCCACAGGACGTACAATATTCTGAAGAGGCCAGATGAAGGTATGATAATACGAATATAGTACACAGCAATAAGGCGTATACCGCGGGAGATTTCATCTAGGAGAAGAGAAGATAGAGAAGATGAGAGATGAGCGAAAAGCTGAAGAGAACTAGTAAAAAGGGAATGAGATGAAATGAGACGAAGTGAAAATAGGCCTGGCTGCCCTGGGCGTAATGTCTTTGTGTTACAGTTGCGCATAAGAAAACAATGAATCAAAAACATGAATATGGATACAACTCAAATATAAAATATTATTCTGAAGAGAATGACCCGTGGTCTAGCCCAAACTAAAGAGGTCTATCTATTAATAGCAGGATATGAGATTGAACTATAAAATAAGTGAAATGGGATGAAATTGGGTAGGTTGACACGATATGACAAATGAAAAGAGATGGAATGAAATGAAATGTAATGGTATCAGATTAATGGCATGAAAAATAATGAGATGAGACTGAATAGGATGAGTTAGCGATCATCTATATTTAGTCATATTCAGTAATCTAGTTATATTCAATATCCACTCAAATTCTACCGACGAATAATCAATTGACAATTAATTCTCAAATACAAAAAATAAGAGCTTCCTTCTTTACTTCCTCTTACTCTTACACGCAGCTTAAATATTCTAATCTAAACATGGCTAGTTGATGTTATTGAAGTACTGAAAGACGTAGCGCTCGCAAGTAGGGAGCCAATATTAGTTTTCCCCTATTTGAAATCTAAATAAGACTATATAAGGAATTGTACTGAGTGTTGAAAGAAGAAGCAAAACTATTCGAAACGATCTAGTAAGATCTTTTTTAATACAGTCAACATTAATAACTACGTTGTGTGGTTTTAAGTGTTTGCTATTTTTTCCCCTGGTGTTGAGCTAATCTCCCACGAAACTATACATCAATAATGTATTTATAATGTAATCATAGTTAATATATTTAATCATGTTGTAATGAAGAGACACCAATAGACTTCTTCGGTTTAGGGCGTAACGTTTTACCATTTCAGACCACGTGTTAATTCCTAGAGTACGCTTTATTTGTTTAATGGTTGTGCATGAGAAGACACATGAATATGAACTAATACGTATACAACTCAAACAAAGAATCTTATTGTCAAGGGAATGACACATGGTCTGAAATGGGAAAACATTACTCCCAAGCCGTAAAGGATTACAGTATTGCCAAATTTTTCTGCACACAGGAAAAAGTTCTATACTTAAATTTCTTATTGAAAGACAAAATTTTAAATTAAAGTCAAGTGAATAATAGCAAAAGTATTATCTCCGAGTTTTACATGCTTATTTACGCTCGTTACCGTGTACATTATGAAAATATGTCCCAATGGCTTCAAAACATAAATTTTCGGCGTGTGTTTTTAAGGCGTGCTAATTAACACGCACTCTTAGGGCACAGCCGCATTGAAATTAATAGGAAAAACTCCGTTGTATTTTTAGGCTAAGCATGCAATGCGAGTACAGTATACCAGATACTGTTTCAGAATTTTTGCAAATATTTTATAAAAAGTGTCTGCTCTTTAACTAGAAAACATTCTAATAATTAATCATAATTTGTGCAGATTTGTGGTTATCCCCACTTCGAATTTCAAACTGAGTCGTTTTAATCTGTCTCTAAAAGCGACACCCCTAAAGATGATGAGCCAATATCACACCACGAAAAACGAAGGCTTGTCCGTGATATTAACGTTTTGAAAAATAACATAAAAAACAACTTATCTAAAAAAAAAGGAAAGATAGAAAAAATAATGGTTAATAATTGTACGATTCTTTACGTCCATATTCGAAAAGTCAGTCTGGACTTCGAACCTCTAGTCGCAGATTATTTAACAGTTGCTGAACAACGAGATTAGAATCGCAACCACACTTCCCGTTTTCCTCTCAAATGTCAACTCCAAAGTAGATCAAACAATTTGAAGTCAAAATAAATGGCAAATTAAGATTGAGGGGAAGCTACTGGAAAAACATCTAGTATGGGTAGAAAAACGAATGATCGATGCGTTATATAGATATGCGTTGGAAGAAAAAAACCATGTTTAAAAATCAACCCAAATTCGCAGCGTAAATTGGTTTTCAATCGAATTTTGTTATTTAGAGTTTTTACAAACAATTTTGATGCCTAAGGCTCTATTTTTCCAATATAGTTTTCATTATAGTCCAACTGTCTCTTGATCTTCCTCGCGCTTAGAACATCCGAAAGATCACTGAAGCTGTCAGAAGTCAAGGTCTAGACATGTGCGCTAGATTTTGATATCTGTGAAGAGATCAACTTCCTAAACATCATGAAGGGAAGTCTAATTGCTTCGTAAATGTTCAATGTTGTAGTTCAATATACAAGAGAAGAGAGAGAGAGCCGAGAGAGGGAGAGAGAGGCTTGAACAGTTAGAGTTCCGGTAAAAGCAAAGAGAGAATTTCTTCATAAAACAATAAATATTTCCACCGTGGAAATTCTGATCTTGCCAATTATAAAACGTTTTTTTAATTCTATATTTCAATCACACGCCTAAGTGACTCGTTGTCTAAATTTGCAATAAAAATATTAATCGCTTTTTAACGACTTTTGTAAACATGCTTTGGCCGCAAAAGAAATAAATGGCTTTCCGTTTTTGTCGTTGAAAACTAATTCCAACGAGGAAAACCTACAGAGTTCCGTTAGTACACTAAAAAAGAAAAAGAAAAAGAAAGAAAGGAAGAAGAAGAAAAAAAAGAAGAAAAAACTCGTCCTTGTTTCACGAGAGTAAAAAACCTGTGGCACTCATTCCATAGTTGAATTGGCCGAATTTAAAAATGGATTTTCTCAAAAGTACATTCTTTGATAAAAAGCTTTGTCATTTTTGCCTGAAAATAAGTTTTACTTTAAATGTATGTTCTAATAGACTTTTTATATGTCGGAGAAAAGGGTTTCACGTAATAAAATTAAGTTATATTAGATCGGTTTACCTTATTGCGAACTGAGAAAATCCACCTTTCTGGACGCGGCCGAGCAATAAATTCTCCCTCTTACAATCTTGACAATTCAACAAACCTTTTACACCAAAATACAGTTTTTATAGCCTTAATTAAAATGCCTCTGATTGGCTGTCGACAAGATGACGTCACGGGCTGGGTTTTGCACGGTTCACAGTGCGTGCGTGGTACTCAATTGAAGAATCGTTGTCGGGCTCAGAAACATAGAATATAAAAGCTGAAACCGAAATGGCACATGGGAAATGGCATAATTATATTATAATTTATTCATTTGCGCCACCCATGCAGTCGGTTTAGAATGCCAAAAGCGTATTAAAAACAGAGGATGATGCCACGGGTCGCCGGTCACAGCATGCATCTAATTAACGTACTTCCCATGTGCCATTTCGGTCTCAGCTTCCATCGATGTTCGATGTTTCTGAACCTGACAACGATTCTTCAATAGACCTCTTCGGCTTGGGGTAATGTTTTCCCATTTCAGACCACGTGTCATTCCCTTGAGAATAAGATTCTTTGTTTGAGCTGTATCCATATTCATGTGTCTTCTCATGTGCAACCGAGCGCAAACCTTAAACAAAGAAATGATACTCTAGGGAATGACACGTGGTCTGAAATGGGTAAACATTACGTCAGAGCCGAAGAGTTCTATTGAGTGTATACTGGGTATACTTAGGACTTCACATACTACACACTACTTGCGAAAGTCAGAGATATGACAGAATAAGTCAGCTCTATTATCATCTTTTCAGTGTAAATTATTAAGTTAGTTCGTTATATTTGTAACATGGGTGTATTGATTTGGTTATTATTGTGTTTTTTTTTGTATATATATATATATATATATATATATATTAGTAAAGCAATCTAATCACTAATTTTCATGGTCGCCATTTTGGATGACTTTACCAAAGGATTCTCCTTCGGTTTTCTTTTGCTACATAAACTGAAATACCGCGGCTTATTATTATTATAACTATTTTATTTCTCTTCATTTCTTTGTATTTCACTATCTTGATAACAATTGAAACCACGTATTGGGATAACTAACTTGTTCATTTGACAACAGCCAAATATATGTTGGCTTAGCCTGATCTTAAATTAGTTTTTTTTTCATGCAATCCCTTATCCTCAGAAAAAAAGGTAAAAAGTAAATAGAAACAAAAAAATCTTGCTAAGATTATTATCATGAAAATCACATTGTACAATATTGACGTTAGCTCAAGACAGCGTCGCCGTGCTCTAAAGGTTCAATCAACCAAATTTGCCTACAATGTAAGATTTTTATCTCAATATAAGTAATCTTATAAAGTTTATAAGCTTAAAGCTGACACACTTCCCTGTTTAGTAAGCCTAACAGAACAAAAGAGAACGAAGCTAAAGCTCCATATCTAAAAACATGACAGCTCGCGAACTAAACCGTTCGAGGTGAACAGATGACATAAAGAAGGTTTTCTCATTTCCCTTGTTGATATTAAAGTATAGAGTCTCCTTAGGACAAGTATGGAGTAACGTTGAGTACTTCATCATTATATCCTGTTCTCAATAATGACGTACAAGGATTCATCAAACAAACCATACCAAATATCGCTTTTCTATCGCGTATGTCGACGACCAAAAAAAAGAGAGAGAAAAAAAAGCGAAAGGGGACTCTTTTTTTTTTTTTGAGTTTGAAATTATTTTTTTCATCGCTGAGTTATCCAGTCCGTCCCGTTGCTATTTTTAGTACAAGCCTTCGGTTATTACTCTAACAGAACAATATGTTTCTTTTTACATTGTAGGAAATGCCGGAATAACTGTAGAAAAAGATAATCGACTTCATGGGTATTCTTAGTAACAATATAAATCCTCGCATCAATGTATCTCTTTTTCTTCCTTGGCTTTACTTTAGCGGGCGAGGCTTATCATGATATTGTTAGCGACAGGGTTAAAAGTGGTTTGTTGTTTTGCTGTGGTGTTTGCTTAGCTCGCTACTTTTCTGGGAACATGCGTGTCAAAAAAAGAAAGAAAGAAAGAATAGAAGACGCCGAGTTCAATTATTCACCACATACAGCATTTAATGATTTTTTATTTTTTTTTTTTTAAAGTTTATCAAAATTCAAATTTCTATAGAAAAAAGACTCAAGTGTTTTGGGCGGAAACCGCTTCTTTTCTTATTTGGAATATGAACTTAAGTAAAAATTGAGAAATTCATTGTTTTGAAAACATATCCGTACTATGAAGCGCACTGTTATGTTACCTGCTGTCAACGTCGAGTGCTTCCGAAAAGAAATCCTAATAAAGCAAGCAAGAAATGATCTCAGTTCTAAATGTTCCTCCTTGTAAAGCTAAAGTACATTGGAAGTTTCATTTTTTAAACATTTTTTCAAAGTAATTCTAAGTCATTTTCGAATATTGTGAATAATAAGAATCTAATAAGATCTTATAAACATTTGCATTTATTATTTACTAAGAATTATGTGTTGGCAAAGCAAAATAACTTTCCTTCTCTACGGCTTCCTTTCCCGAAAAAAATCAACTTAGTGAAGAAAGCATTCAATATTATATCAACCATTTTATCACCTTTTTCGCGAGTAGCGATATTTTGGAAGAATTAATATTTCAGTTGAATGAGTTTCGACTACTTCTTACAACGATTTAACAGTAAGTTTATAATTACAGCGGACCCATATAACAGATAACTGATGATAATAACATGAGATTTCATAAAAATACATCCCCCAAAAGGAACCGCTTCACTGTTTGATCAGGGAACTGTTTGATGGAACCGTTAACATCTACAAAAGCATGAGTGCTTTGAAGCTGGATTACTAAGCATTTTGCTTCAAAACTCGCGCTAAGGAGTCAGTTTGTTCTTTACAAATTTCAGATTGATTTTCTCATTGAAAAAGAAAAATACAAAATAACTTTTTTTAAATTTTGAAAACCATTTTCTTTTTCCTTATGTCAAACCCGCCCTTTGATCGTAAAACGAGATACTTACCACGCTAACAAGTAGTTTTTTAAGGGAGTTTTCAACGCTTGGTAGACATAAACCACTCGTGTTGACGGCTGTCCCTGCGTTCATGAACAGCAGAGAGTAAAGAGGTCAACGAAAAGTTGCTAAAATATTCAGAATAAACTTGTGTACGGAAAAACAAATGAGACAACTGCTGTGTCACTAACGAAAAAAACAAATTTCGACAATAACCGGCCGTCGAACCTCGGAGGCCTCGCTTAAAACAATTTCCCCACACCGAAGATGAAGAAGAACTGAGCGTTTCATAAGAAAAAATATCTATGCAAAGAGTTGAAAGAATGTTTTTTTAATATTGAGCGCGAAGAGTTAACTTATTGATTAAAACAGATACCATACTGTTAGATTCTAAGTGTTTTTCTTTCAAGTTATTCTAAAGCCCCCTTACAAAGAAACGAGTAAAATGACGGAGGCGGCGTTTTCACATCTCCGGGGTTGATCTATTTAATCCTAAATATCATTCAGCAACTTGCTGGTCGACTAATCTCTAAACTCTTTCAATTAATACAAAGTGCATTAGCGTTTCTTTTAGATATGAGCTGTTACAATAGTTCGGATAAAAGGACTAGGCCTGTTCTTGAAGGTTCTCCATTGACGTGCGACTTTACTATACTGAAATATCGAAATATCTGAATGAAAAATGAAATATCTGTAATCTAAAATCTGAAACTCGCTTTGAATTGTAACACTATTTAGAGCTAAGCAGCGTAGATTCCTTTTAGATTGGAATATGAAGCATGACCTTTGAACTTGGAAATGTGATTTTGTTTGAGTGTATTTCAGCCAGAAAACATATATAAGCTCAAAAGCTTTAATTAGACTAATATCTCAGACCGACAACGTTTTTTGAAATGCTGTGTGGCGGACGAAACTGACAACGACAATCAGTATTTGATACGAGCGATCTTAAAATTTTATTTCGTACATGAATGTGTACCTGTTCGTACAAAATTTCAAAAAAGCCTTTGGTTTCATTACTAACAACAATTTCCAAGAAATTTGAATACTTACTGTGATTGGCTGACTAAATTGCCTCCTAGCTTATTGATTGGCTGACTGATATATGGAATGTTAAATACGCATGTGCATTAATAACTTATCTATCCAATCACACACCCTGTGAATTCCAAGAAAGCCATCCAAAGACAATTTCAAATATGGCAGGATCCTTTTTTCATGATAAGGCTCGACACCCAAGGAATCGGTGACCATTCCTATAAAAGCATCCTCGTTTATAGCGATTGGTCGGATCGACTTTGCAGCCTGCGTCAAGTTATTGAGAAAATTTCCCGCCATAAAATAACCCCCTCCAGAGCAGTAGGGTTTGTACGTGGGCTGTGGGTGATCCTCAAAAGAAACGAAATGGCGTTGTTTCCAATCGCGAATGGCTAGAGAATTGTATTCAACAGCACCGGCATAAAGGATGTTATTTTCGATGAGATGTTCGACCCAAGGAAGTACACGGTGAACATTAACAAATACATCTCCATCAGTTTTTAAAACAAACTTGCATTTGCACCACAGACCTGCCCACGTAAGATAGCATCACTTTCTTCTGAATTTGACGATATTTTTCAGGAATATCAACCTGAAGAATATCTTTATGCCACCGACTTTCTCCTTCTAAAATGTGGTCTTTCGCAGCACCTCTCGAACTTCCCACCACAAAGATCGTTTTCCATGTGAAGGCACGATGAAGCGAAGAATCAAGCCGACTTCTCAGATACAACTGATTTATCTGGTTATCTGAGTTGCCCCAAGACTTTCTAATAACTTGTCTAGCGGCAATACTTTTTCTACGAATTGGTACGAGAATTAAAAGAAACAAACTCGTTGGGCAAGTTGGTGGGAAAACGATTCCTGTGGCTTTGCGAGAGGAATTCCTAACATCTGTAGGTTGCGGGCCTTGCCTTTGTGCTTTGGAGAAGATATCGTCGTTGATAGTCTTGTTGAAGAGCAAATCCAGATACCTAAGTGAGTGAACACGCCGTTTCAAGAGTAATGCTTCTGGATGACTAGCTGATAAGGGTTCTTTAAGTGGATAATCATCATTACTTTCTAACGTGTCCAAAGAAGTTTCATGCCAGTTTGTGCCATAAAGGTTCATCAACACCACAACAAGAAGATAGTTTACAAAGGCATTCAGTGTGAGAATGAGCATGCACAATGAAAAACGAATGAAATTACGCCTACCAAGGAACATTATCTTAGACAGTTGCATGTCTAGCAGACTGTTTCCTACTTATATACTTCCTAATAAATTAAAAATGTTATTTCTTTTGTTACTATAGCGGCGGTGCGGCATCAGTTCAAGGTACCGACTTACATACTATTACCTATTGCCTATTACTGTTGCAGCAGCAGTTTCCCGGTGGAATCAAAATCTTGTCCCACAAACAACTACACAGATACACAGTATCTGTTTTAGTAATGATAAAAGGGTAAATTTTACACCGTGCAAAGATGAAAAAACTTACTGACGATTCGGACGCTAGTCCTTCATCGGAGTAAAAGAGGAAGGAAGGATGAAGGACTAGCGTCCGAAACGTCAGTAAGTTTTTTCATCTTTTCACGGTGTACTGTAAAATCTACCCTTTTATCATTACTGTTTCATTAGAAACACCGACGCAGCTCACACTAAATTTTAGCTAGTTATCTCTTCAGTATCTGTTTTAAAGAGTACTACAAGGATTAGGAGACAATTTTAGTTTCACCGGGACAGAGAGAGAGAGAGAGAAACAATTTATAATCCATTACTGAGATATTCTAGCTAATTTGCTGAGCTTGTGGACATAGCAACGGTAACTAAGGGTAGTGGGAACCATGAATTGCACTGTGAGCAATGCAAATGCAATCGAAAATTCGAATTAATTGTTGAAAATTGAATTACACTTAAAAGTTACTACAAAAATCTACACCTATGAATACTTTTATTATTCTATCGTTATTCATTTATTCATATTTGCAAAGTAAAAAGTTGTGCCACGTAGTGCAAATAGTTACTTTATGTACCGTCTTCCACAACATTACGACAACTGTGTTTGACTAAATCATCAAGGTAGTCAACAAGTGTATTGACTCAAGTATATTAAATAAGATGATAAATAAGCTGAAGTTTTTAGTAAGAGCTTTGCCACTTAACAGCGCGTTTTAAATTAGTCAAAACATAGGGCATTTGCGTCCAAAAGTGAGGAATAAATAAACTACCTGTTAATCACATTGGACCGGTTGTGCGAAGGTTGGATAGCACTATCCGAAGAATAAATATCTTATCCAGTGGATAAATTTGTTGGATAACAGCATCAATTTATCCACTAGATAAGGATTTATCCGTTGGATAGCGCTATCCCACCCTTCGTTCAACCGGGCTCTGTAGTACATACGATACAAAATCTCTAGGCTGAATTTTCTTTCGTTTGTAACACACCTATCGCCAATCGTCGTATAAAAATAGCACTAACGATACTAAAGTTGGTTGATATTTTATAAATAATGAAAACTAAATCAGTTATGACTTCCCCTCATAGTATTTAGCTCATCCCTTGGGTAGAGGAGTTGGGTAATTATTTGACAATAATAAGCCATCATCATCAAATGATATTGGAAGCAAGAATTAGACTCCAATATTGAACGCTTCAGGCTCGAACAGGTTCGTGTTATTTGAAGACTTCATTGACGTCAACGAAATTCAAGATTATAACGAAACAAAACAAGGCTTTTTTTGCCATTGTTGAGACACTACGACGTCAGGACAAAAAAAATAACAAATCAAGATTAAAAATTATTTCTAAAAAAAGAAAATTTATAAACGGATTAATTTTGACAGCCTAATTCCCAAATTATTGTTCAAAGAGGAGTATCTAACCAACCGTAAAGATATGCCGATTCCCGAAATTTCCAAACTCGCTCAAGTGTTTATTGAAATATTCATGACGTTGGAGATTGTCTACATAACAGGTTATTTTCATTTGAACCTGCCAAACACAACAGTATAATCATTCAACTTGATCTGTTTCTATAGCTACCTAATTTATTCGACGTCCTCGCTCCTTAATTAATTGCAGTCAAGTGAAAACATCTAAGATGGTTTTTATAGGCTAAGGCAATCACGCTATTATCATTATGGGAGCTGGCCACGAATGTTTTTGTTGTTTATGAACTTCTTAGCGACTTCTCTAACACACTTTCGGTGAGCCTGTCGATATTTCCATGGTGTTATTTTGAGTTTTTTCGGATAAATTAACGTAAGGGTTAATTTTCGCTGTTAAATTTTCGGAATTGACTTGAATACGCGACTCAGGTATCTTGCTGTTATCGACAAGAAACGTAATGGCGAGGGCGCTGAAACCAGACTTGCAGAAGTCGAAAGAAGAGGTAGAGCATCTGGTTGAGTTTATGACCAGCAATGAACATGACAAGGAGAAAGAAATTAACCAAATATTTGGTGGTGTACAGGGCATAGCGAGTCTACTGCAAACTTCCACAAAGAAGGGTATTATTGCAGTCAGGGAATCGCTCTCCGAGAGAGAAAGAATATTCGGCTACAACAGACTTGGCGGGACGAATGCTGGCCTCAAGTCCATCGCGCACTATTTTCTGTATGCTATCACCGACATTGTCCTTATTCTAGTCATCATAGGCGCGATTATTTTAGTCATTCTTGGATACTACTATCCCGAAACATGCCAAGGTAAAGCTGTCGCAAACTCAGAGAAATTGGCTTGGATGGAAGGAGTTGGGATTTTGGCAACAGTTTTTGTGATCATTTTGTTGTCAGCCTTTAGTGATTTTTTCAGAGACCTGTTCCGGTATAATCTACAGAATCAAGTAGAGAACGAAAGAAAGGCAACAGTGATTAGGGGAGGAGTGAGAGAAGAGATCTGCTACAGGGACATCAAGGTTGGTGATCTTTGTGAAATCAAAGCAGGTAGCATCATCCCAGCTGATGGAATCCTTGTGGAAATAACCGAGGTCATCACTGACGAAAGCTGTATAAATCGAGGGAAGAGAGTTATCAAGAGCAAGAAGGACCCTTTTGTCTTCACCAGCACTCATGTCATTGTTGGTCATGGAAAGATGATCGTGTTGGCTGTAGGTGGAAAGACCCAAGCAGGAATACTTGCCCAGAAGCGTACAAATGAAACAAGGCAGGAAGATATCCAGCGAACAAGTCAGACACTACAAGGCAAACTAACACGGGCGTCAGCCATTCTAGGTTTACTGGGAATCATCATTGGTCTCATCGTTGCTCTTGTGCTCATAATCAGCTTTAGTGTCAAGGTCTACAATGTTGATGATCTTGACTATGATCCTAGGCACTGGAATGATTTCCTCAAAGCCATCATCATTGGGTTTGTTATTATCATTGTTGCCGAACCAGAGGGATTGCCGATGGCTGTGACAATCACTATTTCGCGCTCCTTGGGCTACATGCAAAAGAAGAATATTTTTATACGAAATGACGAGATCCTTGAGACCATGGGGAATGTCACAACGATGTGCTGCAACAAGACAGGAGTTTTGACCACTGTTAGTAGCTTGCCAATGAAAGAAGAGGTGAAAGAGAGTTACATCAATGGGCAACATTTGCGTGGTGACGCTAGTGACTATAAGATAAAGATACCCGAGAAAATTATCGATGAATTGGCTAATGGTATAGCCATTAACACCAGCTATACATCGAACATACAGGTGAGTTTGGCTGCATTTAGTTTGGCTTATTGTAATACATTATTTTTTTCCATCACAAAGAAATTGGTCTTCAGAAAAAAAGTATTTACTATAAAGCACTCATGTCTATTGTTTACTCAAATATTATAAATAAAACTAATAAAAAATCTTATTCAGCTTTCCTTTCTGTGACAAACACTTTCAGATTTCGTTGAAATAGTTCGTATAAAGACATCCAAAAAAAATCAAAGTTAAGAAGTCATTTTGTTTGGGCAAAAATCAGCTGTTCAGTCTTGTTATTTTGTAGTATAAGGATCAACAAAACAGCAATGTTTAAGAAATGCTGTATCTTTTTTGTTCGGTTGTAACACAACACTGCTCTTTGCTGTGACATCAGATAAGAAGGTGTTATTATAGTGTTGTAAAATACCAAGTACTGCTGTAAAGTTAGAAAACTGAGAGTTGTGCACTGAATTTTCAATAGGGAAGAAATAATTTTCAAGGAGGATGAATAAAAATAATGCAATTATAAAACAATGTTTTAAGGACCTAAAATGAATATTGAATAGTAATGATGAAAAGGTAAATTATACACCGTGAAAAGATGAAAAAACTTACTGACGTTTCGGACGCTAGTCCTTCGTCGGAGTCAAAGTCACTCCGACGAAGGACTAGCGTCCGAAACGTCAGTAAGTTTTTTCATCTTTTCACGGTGTATAATTTACCTTTTCATCATTACTGTTTCATTAGAAACACCGACGCAGCTCACACTAGTTTTTAGCTAGTTATATCTTTTCATGAATATTAAATGAGACGATCGGGAGCCAAAATCAATGGACCTATTTCGTTGACACTGAATTTGTACCGCTACTGAACACCTACAGAAATTGCATTGTGTATGTGTTTTTTTCCGCAAAGTTCGTGTAAGATATGAAAAGAAATTGAAAAACGTCGCGTCTGCAGTTACGTGATTATTAAAATTAGAATTGAAAATTATAATAAATACAACGATATTGGTCGAGGGAATAACACTTCAAATTCAAAAGACCTTTTTTGGTTGTCATGAAATTTTCTTTGTTGTTTTTGTTTTTCATCTTTGTCGTTTGAAACTAAAATTTCAAATAGTTTAATGATTTTTAATAAAAAGTTTAAGTTACTGGAATGTTCTATAGCTTATTAACTAGGTCAGATCGGCCATGAGTGTGGTCGTTGGTCCTTCACACAGCAGATAACAGATGACGCTTCGACAATGGAATGTTGTTTTCGATCGAATCGCTGGCTCATTAACATAATAAAACTATTTGCATTCTTTTGTTTCGCATGTTTCATAAAGAATCGCAAAAATACACGACGATCTGGATGGCATCGTAAAACACGGAGGTGGAGGTGGTGATGTTGATGTTGATGACGATGACGGATGGTGATGAAGACGACGATGATGGATGATGATGGTGGCGATGATAGTGGTGATGATGGTGGTGATGATGGTGGTGGTGATGATGATGGTGATGACGATGACGATGATGGATGATGAATGATGGATGATGTATGATGATGATATTGGCACTGGTCATGATGCTGCATGCTGCTGATGGTGTTGCTGATAAGAAATTATGCTCCTGCATAGTGCGCAGGATAACCCAATTCCCCTCTTTTACCCATCAGTTTTCAGATACAGATGGCACGATCATAGCTGTTGGTGACATCACAGAGTGCGCCCTCCTTGAGTTCGCTGACGATCTCGACGCCAGTTATCGCCACATCAGACGAGTGTATTCAGAAGATACCTTCTTCAAGGTCTTCCCATTTGATCCTGACCTCAAATTCATGACAACCGTTGTCCGACAAGACAAGGAAAATTTCAAGGTTTGTCAATAATGCGCGCATGCGCTTGATTTAGTTATGTGAACTTTGTCACGTGACGTCAGGTCACCTGACAGTCACATGACATGATCATGAAATATTCTAGATTAATCAAGCTACTGTAGTATAACTTTCTTTAAGTTAATATGCATTATGTTTGAGACAAGTCATCAGGTCAAGTGACATGATAATGAATTGAAATATTTTAGATAAATCAAGTTAGTTTACCTCTCTTTATGCACCATGGTTGAATAGTCTAGTGATTACACAGTGATAACATATGATCTAATTATTAAGGCTATAATTAACATATTAATTATTAAGTTTATATGATTATCAATTTTCCCGCCTGGAGCTCGGATATTTTTTCCCGATATGCTTAAAGAAATACAAATCAAATCTTTATGATCTAATTATTTTCCAGATCTATAGTAAAGGTGCACCTGAAGTAATGCTTGATAAATGCACACATATCATGACGGCAGAAGGCGAACAACCGTTAGACACTGAACGAAGCCAACGAGTGCAAGATGTTGTCGAAGTCATGGAAACTAAGAGTCAACTGAAAGTGATTTGCCTTGCAAGCAGGACACGAGAGGAAACAAGTAGTAAGTATACATGTACAGTGAATGGATTCTGGGGAATATTTTTTGAAGTTTTTTTATGTTGATTGATTAAATGTATCGTACTTGTAGCTGATGATACTGAGTGGAGCAGTGAGGAAGTGAACTCGAAATTTACTCTGGTAGCGGTTATTGGAATCGAGAGTACAGTGGGTCAGAAGGTAAGTGAACATGCATCTTATATCATTAATTATTCATGAGCTCATCGACCAACCAGGGTTTGTACAACGTGCAGTAGTTTGAAACCCCCATCAAATACGACCGCACCCATTTCAAAGTTCTAGTACTTTGAAATATTTCAAAGTAATAGAACTTTGAAATAAAACCAAACATAGCAAGAGGCTGCGCCTCGGCATTTGAAATTCCACTCGGATTTTGAAACCCCAATAGAATACAGCAACTCGTATTTGAAACATTACATGTAGCTGTAGAACCCTGGAATGAGAAAACCGCGAGATGTGATTTATTCTAAAGAGCTATGCTAGTCGGTCACTCTGTTCAGTGGCGCTGTCAGCTGCACGCTGACGGGGGGGGGGGGGGGGGGGGGGGGGGAGAGAACAGATAACAGATAGAGAAACAAGAACAACGTAAGGGAAACAGAATGTTATCCCTTGCGGCAATCAATTGCGCATCGGTCCATTGCTTTTAAGTAGGGATCTACTCACAAAAGTTTGAATAGTTTTAAAGAATTCATTATGTTCTTATATTTTTCTTGCTGCTTTAGAGCGCTGGTAACCGTATGGTTGTGTCTGAAGGTAGATTGATTTCGAAAAATACGTTTGGAGGCTACAACCTCGCGAGACAATTGAGGGAATACAAGAAGTCTGTGGAAGATGTTCTGATTGAAGATTTTATTAGAGGTGTAGCGGTCAATACAGACTACTTATCCAATATACAAGTAAGAAGCGTTCAAGTTCAGCAATAGGCCGAGTTTCTTCCGTTACTTCTTCCATAATTCCTCATTCATTCATTCGTTCGTTCGTTCGTTCGTTCGTTCGTCGTTCGTTCGTCCGTTCGTTCGTCCGTTCGTTCGTTCGTTCGTTCGTTCGTGCGTGCGTGCGTGCGTCCGTTCGTTCGTCCGTTCGTTCGTCCGTCCGTCCGTCCGTCCGTCCGTCCGTCCGTCCGTTCATTTATTCATTCTTTTTTCCCCCTTTTTTTCCTCTTGTAAATATGGGAATACATTTGTAATAATATGTATTGCTTTGCAGAACGAGGGACCAGATCATCTCCCTCAGCAGGTTGGCGATCCTCAGGATTGTGCACTTTTGCAATTTGTACTCGAATTAGGCAAGACGTATCAGCATTACAGGGATGAGCACCCATACGAGAAGCACGTCCTATACAAAAGCTTTGCCAATGATCCCCCAAATCAACAGTACAATGCAACAGTGATTAGGCTTTCGGATCCAGAGACGTATAGGGTTTATGTAAGGGGAGGGATTGGCTTTGTGCTGAACAAATCCAAACGAATCCTTCATAACCATCCTGATGGCGCGATAGATCTTGATGATACGCAAAAATATAACATCAGAAGTGCTGTTGAAAAGATGGAGAAAAGAGATGTATTCCCTGTTGCATTTGCTGTGAAAGACATTGAAATCAAAGGTAAGATGTTCTTGAATCGAAAAAAAGAGTTTCTGTCAGTACAACATTGAGGAATCTCAATAACTGTATAACTGTATACTGGCTAAATATATCTGATATATAATCCACAGCTAACAGCGGTACACCAGACTGGAGCAACAAGGATGTCATCTTGTCCGACCTGATGTTCGTTGGTTACTTGGGGCTCAAGGAAACGATAAGGGGAGAGGTAAAGAGTTGAATGCAATCAAGAGGCGCAAACCCCTGCAATCACAATGGAACCAACAGGGGCAAATAACCCATTTTAAAAGAGTAGTATATTCTAAGAGTTACCTATAGACACATCATACTAAGGAGATATAGCTAGGGGGAAAGGTGCTTGTCGGCAGTGTGGACAGCGGCATTCGTGCGAAAGTAGAAGGTCGGGACCACGTCGTTGTGGCTGGGTAGAAGGGTTATTATGAAGTTATTCTTCTTCAAAGGCCTGTGAAAGTTTTAATTTCTATTGCGAAAAGCATTGAATGAATATATGAAGTCAATGCACCTTCATTTCAGTGTTCTATTTCTGTTTTACATTTAATTGTATAAACCTTGATATGCATATAGGTAGCCAATGCCATCGAAGAATGTCAAAAAGCTGGACTACAAGTTACTATGGTAACGGGATCAAGCTTACAATCAGCAGGAGCCTTCGCCAAGAAGTGCGGAATTCTTCAGCCCACCAAAAATTGGCCAGTCAAAGAGAACAGTGTATTCGGTATGGATATCCAAGCCTTTGATAAGGAAACCCTTGGTAACTCAGGGAAGGTTTGTATTCGGTCGTTTGCACATGAAGTCATAGCCGCCATCTTGGTTGAATTTAACAAAAGAACTTGGCACTGAATTTTTTCGTTATAAAAACCAACATGGCAGCTGTTTCTTTCGTTACACACGCCAGGTCCGATATCACGTTATGTCACGACACATCACATAATGTAACGTAACTTGATTAAGAAGGGAAAGGAGTCGTAACTTTTGGAACTTTTACAGATTGATCAAGGCAAGTTTGACAAAATTTGGCCCGACAATCTACGTGTGTTGGCTAACTGCCCTCCAGGCAAAAAACAGTCGATAGTGGAAGGAGTCAAGGTTAGCAGGCTCAAAGAAAACGGCGTGGTGGCCGTGGTGGCTTCTGGGATACATGATGGACCTTTCATAAGAGAAGGAGATGTGGGGTTGTCAATGGTATGTTATCGACTTGGTTTGTGCGAAATGTTCACCAACTGAATCGCAAGTTTTCAATAGCATCAGTTTTTTCTGGTTGACAACACATGATAATAAGTGTCAAACCATCATTTGGAGAAGAAAATAAGATTAAAAGACTTTAAAGTGCCCCTTGGACGAAAAATGCTATCTTTTCGTACAAACTTGAAACTTCGTCCAAATAATCCATACTACCCTATTAATCACCTGTAGAAATTTTTTCTTCATATTCCGACGGGAAGTTTGAAAATTTTGCGTTTTTACTACCGGCCGCCATTAATTTTCTTGATCAATGATTTGGCTCAGAAGACTGGGGATGAGTGAGGGCTATGACGTCATTTACTCTACTCATTCCAAAACACTCGTGGCTAATCAGTATACAAACTCTGTCAAACTTTCGTGTTATAGTTACAAATAATTTCTAGAGAGCTCACGGCGAGTAAAATGCCAGCAAATCGCTGTGTGGTTTTTGGTTGTAATAATTTCGCCAACAAATCGAATGGTATATCGTTGCATTATTCGCCGAAAAACAAGCAAGACGGCGACAAATGGAAAAGGTTTGTGCGTCTTCACAGGGCGAACTTCAACCCGCCAGGAAGATTCGTTGTGTGCTCCCTACACTTTGAAGAAAAGGTTTTCGCAAGGGCACTACATATCGAGGGAATGCAAAGACGTTTGCTTCCGAGAGCAACTCCAACGATCTGGCTTTCAGAGCAGCAACAAGAAACTTCTGTCAGTGACAGAAGCCGCCGCCACGTGAGTATAACTAAAACTTTGTTTTTCTTCTTTGCGTTATCAATTATCCGTAAATGAAACATTTTTTTGACATGTCACAAAAGTAAAAAAAAGCATCTGCTTATTCGTCAAACCAATCAAAGCGTTACATGTGAACGACGGCCTTTACAAGAAAACTTGTTTCTAGACAAACATGTCGCGCGGCTGCTTCAAAAATTCACTAGTGCGGCATATCAAAGTAGCAATTATTCGTCGGCGTTTTTATTTTGATTGTGGAACAATTGCTTCAATGAATTGGCCTCGTTGAAAATGGAAGTATTTTTTGAATGTCTTTTTCAGGCCCTCAAAAACATCCTTCAGCCTGCTAAAAATGTTGAAGAAGAAGCTGAACAAATGGCTGCTAATAGTCACCTAGAAGTGGACGAAGTTGAAGACCGAAATGACCAGGAGTCGCCCCAAAATGAACAGCAACAAAACCTCGGGTTGGACTGCGAAAACAATACCAGAATTGAGAGTACACATGAAGAGGTAATGATCATATACATAACTTTTTTGATTTTGCAACAACAAAAAATGAAAACTACAGCGTAGGTATATTAAGGCTCAGCTACATTGTTACTCTGTTATAGTGATACTTATTATGAACGACCTGAATCAATTCTTGCTTATCATTTTTAGGAACTTCTGGTCCCAAGCACAACAAGCAAGTCCACATCGTGTGAGGAATGTGTGTACTTACAAACAGAAGTCTTGCAACTTAAAGCAGACTTAAAATCCATGAAGACACAGGTGAAAAAGTTGGAGAGAACAGAAAGTCAGCTGCTTGCTGCTCTTGAACAAGCAACTAAAAAGTCTACAGTGTTTTCACAAGGTAAGCTAGAGGTTATTGTCATAAAAAATATTAATAAATATTACATAATAATGATGATATAATGACAACGATGAAAGTATATCAAAGAAATATAAATTTATTTATCTTTTTTGCACAACATTTTAAAAATAGGATGTCAGACTGATAATTACAATCATGAACCTGAATCTGATGATGAAGAAATGGACATTGAGGAGGAGGATATCTGTGACCCTGAGTGGCAGGAAAAAGTACAGAGGGAAGTTGACAAAGTCTTCAACCAAGACAATGAAGTGGCCATGGAGGAGGAACCTCTCATTGCCAATGATGGCAAGTACAATGAGCTGGGTGAAGACAATCCAGAATATAGTAACCCCGAGAGTGACAATCTTGACCCCAGGTAACTACAAGCACAAACTGCGCTAAGCAAGGTTGATACACCACATCATTCATAATAATATAATATATAAAATGTATTAACTTTCATCAATCATACTCGAGTGCTTGCACTGATCCTGTGAATTTCACTTGTTGCTGAATGTTTTATGCAAGCACTCAAAGCAACACTCTATGGTAGCCCCAGAATGATTTCAGGGGGGGGGGGGGGGCAGGGCTTTTACCTTGAAAAGGCATCACAGTGTTTATATATATATATATATATATTTTTTTTCCACTTCAGATTGACCACAGAAGGAAAAGATTGTAGAGAGCAACCAAAGTGTATTGTGTTTCTATCTAACCTGCTCTTGTTATTTCAATTTTGCCACCTGTGTTGTCACCCCAAGCCATCAATTTCCACGAAACAGACTGGGACAATGATAACTGTCACTACACTTTGCAGTAAATGCAAAAAGACCAGCACTTGGCTTAGTCAGCCCTTAATATTGGGAAAATTCCCAGCCGTAAACATTCTTTTAAGTTTTGGCATTTTGACAGCTGGGGCCTCCATCAGGAAAGTGCTACTGGTGCTGAGGCACATCAACGTAATGGTCTATAATGAAACGACCTACTATTATCATCAGAGACATTTGTTAATACCAGCAATTGTCTCATTCTGGCGGCAGTACCAACAAGGTCTAATAGACAAATTAAATGGGGTAGAAGTGGATTTGGCAGGAGATGCTCGCCATGATAGCATGGGACACTCGGCCAAATATGGCACTTATACTATCTTCTGTTGTACGTTGGGCCTCATCATCAACATAGTTCTCATTCAGGTGAATTTTGATCACATTTATAATTTGTAACTACAGGGACAGATTGGGGGGAGGGGATATAGCTTATATTTTTTTTACTAAGTTCCACTTATTCTAATTCTTATTGTTGTTAATATTTTTACTATAACATTGCTATTATTATTAGTACAGCTAAATGTAATAACAACAATAGTAAAAATATAATAACAATATTAAAGGGAATATTTGTTTTCTGTTAGTGGCCATTTATTATTAGACTCATGATTTTATTCTTACAGGCAAATGAAGCTGGAAGCAGTTCCCAAATGGAATTCCTTGGCCACCAAAGGTCCATTATGTACCTCCTCACCACAGGAATGCTGATAAAACAGTTCATATCAGACCGTCACACATCTATCACCAAATGGATGAAAGAAGAATGTCCAAAATTATGCAAAGACAATGGAAAGCCTACAATCTGCCATTACTTTGATTTATGGCACATAGCAAAAAGTATGTGGTAGTGTATAGTACACATACCTATATTGTGTTGGCATTAACTGTTGTTTCCATTTCAAGCCAAATTTATTTCTTGTTCTTGTATTTATGAAAACTTGTTTTTTTAGAAATACAGAAAATCATCACCAAACTTGCCAAAGAAAAATCATGTGAAGTAATAGGTCGTTGGCGTAAAGCATGTGTTCGTCATTTTTATTGGGCAGTAATGTCAACACCAGCGCATTTAGGTGCAGTCAAGTTGGCAAAATTCCAAGCCTTCCTCTATCACATCATCAACAAACACACTGGCCTGCCAAACCAACTGTTCAATAAATGCACACATGGAATCCTAGCTACTCCTAGAGTGTGGCTCACTAAAAGTAAATATGACAATGCTATTTTTAATGTAACTTATGATGAAATTATCCATGCTATAATTTAAATAGACCTTATGATGAAATTATCCATGCTATAATTTGAATATCACTTCCATAGGTTCAGAGGCATATGAAAAGATATTTGAAAAACTCACCAAAGTCAGTCTAAGCAAAGCAATCAAAAATGCTTCTCCCATTGCACAAACAAGCTCCCTAGAAGGCTTTCACTCTGTGGTCAACCAGTTTGCGCCAAAGATGCTGTCATTCTCTTATTTGGGCATGTTTAGTAGGTAAGTTACTTGTTTGTTGACAGTATTTGTACATTGATGCTCCCTTACCAATGACTTGCACCTTGTTGCAAGAAGTTTGTCATATGAAAAATGAGCAGTAGCATGTATATTTAATTTAGTGAAAAGAAATAATGAAGAGATAAAAGACTTTTCATGTCTTTCTTTTATCATTTCATTCATGCTTCTGCAGGTAAGAATACATTTTCACATATGATGTTTTTCCAATATAGGTTTAAACGCACTCCACCAATACAAAACACTGAAGTTTGTCCTTCCTTTACAGCAATAGCTAAAAATAACAAAAGGAGAAACTAAAATGGTTAAATGTACTTCCTTTCAGGACAATACTAGCTGCCCTTCACTTTAACTATAATTGTGACAGAGAATCAAAAATTGATGATCATGGAGATAAGAAGTTGAAAGTAGTCTATGCCAAATACAAGAATGGGGAAGGGACAGTTCGTGAAGTGAGAGTACCCCAGAATTATGGTAAGTACAAAGTATTTTAAATCTGATTTTTCCCATGAACTAGAACAAGTGCAAAAAAAAAAAACTTTTTTCTAGGAGGTCGCAGTGAGAAAAACAGAAATAGTTCAGTGGAAAAGTTCTATACCAACTCCACAAAAAGTAAATAACTCGTAATGCTCTATCAATGAAATAGTTCTTAGGAAAAAAAATGAAATAAGTAAACAAAGTTGTAAACTTTTTCAAAATCTGTACTATAAGAGAAAAAATGTCTCAAACTTTATTCATATTATTTCAGACTATGTGGACGATATATTCAAATGCCTGGTTGAAACACCTAGAGCTGATCTTAAACAGTTGAGAATAGAGCTGGAGGAGAGTGTGCCAGAACCTATGCATAGTATGTTGGAAAAAGAAACAAAGGAAGAGGCAATTAACAAGCATCAAAACAGAAAAGGAAAAGAAACACAACTTGTCCCACCCACATGTACAGGTAATATATTCGTATTTCTAGAATAACATGACTGTTCAATATTAAAAAAGGTGAAAATTTGCAAAGTTAGAATCACACTTGCATAAAAATGGTAATAGAATAGTACCTCACATGGAAGGTTTTGTAATTGTTGAATGAATAATGTCTCTGTATTCCCTAAGGTTCTTATATAATTTTATTTCAGAGGAACAATTGCAAAACTTGACACAAGAAAGAAATGCTGCACGAAATGACAGAAGAGCACCTCACTGCAGAAAATGCGGGCAACCAATGAAGGGCCATGACAAAGAGGAATGCAACCGTTTATATAACCAGTAGCATATGAAGTAATCGTAAAAAATCATCAAAAAAATGTTGAATACCATTATGAATTTGCTTATGGATGTCAGATGGTATAACATATTCTTGAAAGATTTATTACTCACTATCTTACTATTGTTCATAGGATTCGTTTTAGTTTCAGTTCATTCATCTGATTGTTCTTCACTTTCCGACTCTTCGTCTGACACTACTTGTCCTTCGTCTTCTTCCAGGAAGCCTTTATAACTTCCATCTTCAGATGGAAATGCTCTTCGTATGCTATTATAAACACAACAGGGCAGAGGTAGTCTTTTTGAATTGCCAGTGAAATCCCATATGAATCGAAAAAATTGTCTGTATGCAACAGATCGAAGAAATCTGAAAGATAAAGGAGTATTTATTAAACATTTTGATTTTTTCATAATCAATTCAATTACGATACAAATTTCAAAATAATTATATACTATGCTAGGTGTATTAGCATATTGAATGCAAGTATAGGTAGACCGAGTACAAAATCTAAGAAGTACTGGGCCAAAAAGTCTACTAGCTATTATTCATTTTCATATAATGCATATGCTGGATTAATTCAGTCCCAATGAAATAATTGGTTCTGGGTATGATTCGTATTATATTATTTGGGCTTTTGCCAGCTATTCTTATTACTGTATACATAGTATAACAAAATATCGGAAATATTCTGTTAATCCTGGAGCCTGAAGAGACCTCAATAAAGCTCAATCAATACTTACTCTGATTCTTTAGCAAAGCCCTTTTCTCTAAGAATAGTATAACTCCTGTTCCTTCTTGTCTTCAGTCCCACTGCAGCGGTTTCCAGAACATACTTGTCTAGACACACAGATTCAAAGCCAGGGTGACATGTAATACATTGAACTTGTTGATCCAGTTCATTCAGTTTGTCCATGCATCTCATGATGTCATTGCAACAAAAGCACTCTTCTTGCTTTGTTACTAGAGTTAGGCAACAATTATAACAAGTGCACCTAGGTAAATAAAACAAAGATCGTATCAAAACAAATGTACCTATATATCCTTATAGAAATATCACGAAACTCGGATTTTCTTCATCATAATTTGCACTTGTCCTTTGAATAAAAAATGTTCAAATGAGAGCAACATCACCTAACACAAACAAAGAACCCCACTAGTTTGTTTTTTAAACAACTCAAGAAAGCTTAGAACATACAGATTGGCTCTTGTTTTTATACGCGTTCCTTAATCTTCCGATGAAAATTTGTTTGCTGCTTCTGCGTATTCTCGAAGACGTCTTAACTTCACTTGTGATTTGTCCTTGCTTAATTAAAGTTTTAAGTGTCTTACCATTGCCTGGACTCCCCACAAAATCTTCTTCTTAGCATCTCTTCTTCTTCGAGCTCGATTCTGGATTGCTCGTTGAACTCAGCGATCTCTTCTTCGTTGGCAATAGGTTCGATCTCTTCACAGTCGTATATCTCGAAGCTGTTGACATTTTCCATGTTTTTGAAGCAACAGAAAGGTCGACAAGGAAAATATCGTACTCGGTCGCTGATATGAGCGTGAAAACTTTAAAAAAATCTACATTAAACTAGCTTCTAACTTCTCTAACTTTACGAAGAAACAAGAGGAAAGACGCCAGCGTTTTGGAATGAGTAGAGTAAATGACGTCACGAGAACACCGCTGACCGAAAATAATCCTTTTGGCCGTGTACTGAAAAATTAATGGCGGCCGGTAGTAAAAACGCAAAATTTTCAAACTTCCCGTCGGAATATGAAGAAAAAATTTCTACAGGTGATTAATAGGGTAGTATGGATTATTTGGACGAAGTTTCAAGTTTGTACGAAAAGATAGCATTTTTCGTCCAAGGGGCACTTTAATTAGCTGATTGAAACCCAGAAATTCCATTTTACAAATATCATAAAATTTCCAAAAATCCCAAAAAATTCCGAAACCTATAGGGTGGCGTCTCTCTGGGAAATCTTCAAATTTCTGACCCCAATGATGCTTTAGAAACACATCCACAGATACATGTATGAAGGTAACAAACTTTTTTCTGGTCGCCAGGGTGTTAGCGGATCCAATGTAGCCCAAGAGGCAGCAGACATCATCCTTAAGACGGACAACTTTAGTGGCGTCCTGGAAACAATCAAATGGGGCCGACACATTTACGAGACGGTTCTGAAGTTCTTACAGTTTCAGTTCACTGCAACATGGGTTACACTGATCGTCTTGTTAGTCGGTGCCATTGTCTTTCAGGTAATTCTGATATCCAGGTATTCTTGGTATGAAGATTGAATGGGAAGAGTGATTTTTCTTCCTGAACTAAATTGAAACTGTGATTTTTTCGATCAACGGAAAACGAAACATGGAAAAAACACCAGTGTTTTGGCTGCGCCATCCAGGCTGTAGTGAGGTCTCGGTCATAGGGGGTGGCGGGGGAGGGGGGGGGGAGCTATGTACCATTTTCCCGCCACTACACACGCGCGCATGCGTTTCATCTTTAGAGTTTCCCGCCACATCCACAGGTTCAGTCTAACTTCTTTGGGAGGGGGAGTGGAGGGTAGGGACGGTCGCCCCTCTAATGCTACGTCACTAGCCACATCTTAATTTTGTCTTCATTTCGTTTTCAGAAAAGCCTGTTTTCAGCTGCTCAACTTCTTTGGCTTAACCTTATCATGGATGCTCTGGCATCTATTGCTCTCACTGGCGATAGTCCATCACGGTCCATCCTTCGCCACAAGCCATACGGTCGGGATAAACCTCTAATGTCACGATCCATCCTAAGAAACATCATTGGGCACTGCATCTATCAAATCGCCGTGATCTTCATCATTATATTCCTATTTGCAGGCTTTACAGATACTAAAGATGGATACACTGATAAAAACATTTGCGAACCCAGCCAGCATGCCACAATGGTGTTCACCACCCTCATCTTCATGCAACTTTTCAATAAGATAAACTGTAGACGTGTGGAAGACAGGAATGTGTTCTGTGACAAGGATGGCCGATTCGATTGGGTCTTTCTTCTTGTTATTCTCTTTTGCTTTGGTATTCAGGTAAGGAATATACTGAATTGCGCGCATTTATGGAATTGAAATGAAATGAAACTGTTATTTATTCAGGATTTATTCCATTGATATCAATAGGAGCCCTCGATCTGACTATAGAGTAATGTTATATACTTGGATTCCTGGTACATGGGAAGACCATTTTCGAGTTTGTTTCGAGAAAATTATTTGACTGTCTAAATCCCCCTATGGTCTCATTTGCTAAATCTTTAATGAATTTTAATATTGATTTTCTAGATCATCATCGTCTTTTTCTTCCACAACGCCTTCCGCGTTCGTCCCATGGATGCACAACAGTGGTTATGGTGCCTCTTTTTTGGTTTCTCGGAGCTGTTCTGGGGTCAAATCGTCTTTACTATTCCTAAGAATGTCATCCCCAGGAAGATGCGTTGCTGCAGTAGGGGTGTGCCCCCAAAACGATCAGGATGTTGCTTCTTCTTCAGGGGGATCAGGAGCAGAGAGGAGGTGAACTTAAAAGATTGTCTTTCTGTAACGGATCTCTAGGGAATAGAAAGTGTATGGTGTGTATAGGTTTAAGGAGTATATTCCAAGGGAGCGGGCGTGGAGTATTTATGGACAGAGCCATGTGCGCGTTAGTGGTATAGTAGTAGTTGCGGCTATATACGACTGTCAAAGAGGTTGAACGAAATACAAAAGGCTGAAAAGAATTTGTTCTACGTGACGATAAAAATCTAACACTTGTCTTGCCATTTTCTTCAGGTTGACGCTCCAGCCGAATTTTACGGAATTGGAAGCCATAATCCAAGACAACCGAGGAATCCCGTTGGCCCTGAACGAACATGAAGAAGACCGTTTCTGATACCGAAACCACAAGATAAATTCTTTGATGAATATAAAGGGAAAAATCAAAAAATTACCTTGAAGTAATGCTACGATAATACAAATAGTATTGGTCAATATTGATGACTTGCATTTAATTTGTTTGAATGTTGACAATAGTCCCCTTCCCTACGACATCTTGAAAGGTAGCATTGCCCTTGCATCGAAGCAAGACCAACGGTGAGCTTGCAATAATAGAGACCCTTTTTTAACACCTTGGACAATTATTCACGTCTCTATCATTACAAGTTCACCGTTCGTCTCGCTTCGATGCAAAGACACGGTTCCCTTTAAGATGGCGCCGGGAACCAAAGGGACTATTTTTTACTCGATAGCCGATCTGATGATTAAGCACCTTAAGACAGTTTCGCATTATTTTTGCTGTTTATACATATCTTATATATTTTTATAACTTTTTTTATATGTATCCTGCACAAATAATAGCACAGAATGAATCGAATCATGTGCGATATAGTTGAGACAACCAAGTCTCAAACTTTCCACATACATTTATAATAGTGTTGCAAGTAATAGTTTTGTTGTTGTGTTTCCAATTCCACGTGGAACCAATGTTATTTGCGGTAAAGAGAAGCGGGGAAAACAGCACAAAAACGAAATACGAGAAAATATATGTTGCGCAAGGAGTGAACGCAATGCAGTTGTGCAACGCAAAGATTTTGATAAAGTTACATTCACGCCTATAGTTAGTCATTGTCAACCTGCACTCTATTAGAAAGAAGCCAAATGCAGTATTGGTTCATATCCAATAAAACCAAGTACGACAAATAATACACAAAAACCGCATCTATTATTGAAGATTTCAAAGGAATCCAAAGAGAAGCACGTTTAGATTGTCGGGCTTACGTTAAACGAAAATTGTGGTCTCTTTTTGTGTCTTGTCGATGACTGAAGGGAAACTATTTTCACTAAATTCGGCGAGCAGCTCCCAAACGAATATATCTTTGGTTAAAAGGATTAATAATTCAAGTTTTAGTTCAGAAAACCGACAAACAAAAGCGTGTTTCTTAAAATAAATCATAGGCATTAATAAAACAAGACGGTACCGTCTTCCATGACAACTTAGGTTCTATTTTTTAGATAAATGTCATGGATAAAGCTACGTATATAAAACCACCTCAATGTAATAGGTTATTAAAACAAACATTAATGTTAAATGTAGATTGTTAGTAAACTGGAGAAAGTAATGAAAAATAAACAAGTTGGTAAAACTGTGTTAGAATGATTCACTGATTCAGAACTGAAGTTTTTCCTCATCTTACCGAACACCAACTAAAATGCTATCGTTACAATAGCCGTATGTTTACACGTGCACAGGATTTTGAAATAGCTAGTGCTGTTTAATCTCACTAGCGCTCTATATATTCATGAAATCTCGATACAGTCATTCTTTGATCTGATATCTTCCATTTTATGGAATGAATATATCAATGCAAAATTGCCGGGTTTTCAAAAACGTATACGGGTCCTTGATCGGCAAAAAAATGGTTACGCGGAAGAACGGGTGTCTATTAGACTCTCAGACTAAGTTTCTTTAAAAGACAATATGTTGAACTTTAACGAGAAAATGGTAACGAACTCGTTGCGCAGAGAATTGTGGGATTTAAATATGGGAAGCCAGGCTGCATAGCTCTTTTTTAATTCTTGTCAGCAAATTTATTCCCATAATTCTTTGCACCATGAATAATCGTTTTTAACTCTTCGCAAAATGTGAATGAAATGAATGGTAGGGAAAAATGGAAAGGAAGAAATAGGAAAGGAGGATATATTAAGCATATAATGACATTCATTTATTAAATTGAATAAATGGCACACTTCAGGAAGATATTGACTAAATAAGGAAACTCGATAAAACATATTACATTAAAACTACACATGCTAAATGTAAGTATTAATAAAACATATTGTTACAGCACTTTCCAGGTTTAGAGAACTCAACGGTTTTAGATGTTGTAAATTTTCTATCAAATTCACAAGATTCTGGGCTAATGAATCGTCGATTAGCGAAGTCCAATGAAAACGCGCCACCAAAGAGTTGTGAAAATGCCAGAAGCACGAAAAAGGTCTAAACGGGTAGACGAGTCAGTGCAGTAATTTTTAACCATGGCAAATCTATCAGGATATTATTTTATGCATAGGGTTTCTAGCTCTTAAGCAGACAGGAAAAACTTTATATACACTTAAATAATCTGAGGTCACTCACAAAATATTCGCAGTTTTAACGCAACGGGTTTTTGGCAGCAATGAAGGCAGAGAAAACATACAAAATAGATTTTGCATTAAGACAAATAAATTAACAAGATATTCTCATTTTTAAACTAGTTGAATATTAAGAAACAGAATGAAAGAAAATTACATGAAAACATCTTTACGATCTTACGATTTTTTGCTCAATTTAAAATAAATGTTTAATATAGAGTCGGTAATTCCTAGTGTAATAAAAGATGAAGATAAAGATTAGAAGATATTGATCAGGGTATTGATTTCTTAATGGATTTCTGTCTTAGTGTCTATCTGTCTATCTGTTTCAGTGTCTGTCTGTCTGTTTGTCTGTCTGTCTCAATGTCTGTTTGTCTCGGTGTCTTTCGTCTGTCTGTTTGTCTGTCTGTCTGTATTAGTGTTCTTCTGTCTCAGTGTCTCTGTCTTTTTGTCTGTCTGTCTCAGTGTCTATATGTCTATCTGTCTGTCTCAGTGTCTGTCTGTCACAATGTCTTTCGTTCTCAGTGTTTGTCTGTCTATTTGTCTGTCTGTCTACATGCTTGTCTGCCACTCATTTGACCAGCAAATACGGCTTCTATCTAGTCAGCTTTTCTATAAATATAGTACACTAATACGAATGTTCAAATTTCTACCTCGCAAGCTTAAACATCTTGTATCTTACAGCTTGGTAATGTCTCAAATCATACTCTAGGATTATTTGCCACTAAGATTGAAAAAACTTTTCTAGAACCACACAGTTTACAATGGTATTCGCAGTATTAATGAGAATCCAGCCACTTGGTGTAAAATAAAATCCTAGATATTCTAGGCAAACCCTAGAACAGCACAAGAAGTATCTTTGTAGAGATAAATGCAGATTTATCTGGCTCCATTTTCGAGTGAAAGATGACAGATACTTGACTGAACTCGAAGCAGAATAAACATTGCGGTCTGCAAGTGAAAAATTAAGAGATTCAAGACCAGGAAAAGATTATAATACCAGAGGAATAAGGATAACGCACAGGCGAAAAGAAATACTTGGCGCAATTATTGTGCGCCTCACATGACAGAAGGTATGGACGTATTCGTATTCCGACCTAAGAATTTAACTGGAACCTTGTAAAAGTGTCACACTGATGTAGATGTGTTGGAGTTAGTAAAATGTGACAGAGAATATTGCGCAATTTTTGCGCTTGATCATATGACAAACTGAAGGAGATCTATATTGTGTGTTTACAGGTAAGTATATCATGCGTAGATGCACGAGAGATACAGTTATCTGACACAGGGGAATGCATTTTAACCATTTGAACAAACAAGCCGTTATCAAATGGTAAGAGTAACTAGCATATCGAAAGCCAAAACATGGAGTTAAAAGCGAGTGCGCAAGGCACTAGCAAAGGTTGCTATTGGTTAGTAATAGAAATCACGAAGTTGGAGAGGGTGAGCGTAACGGCTTTATGCACCCACCATGTCGCGGAAATAGTTTTCTAATAAAATACAACGGTATATTTATGTTAATAGGTCTTAACGCTTTCGCAGAATAAAATATTCCGAATCTATCAGTAGAGAAAGAGGAGGGGACTCGTATCAAACCAAGAAATATAAACAAACAAACAAACAAACAAACAAACCAGACAGACAGACAGACATTGTGATTACCTTATTTGGTGTCCATAGATTCATCGCCATTCGCAGCCTTCTCATCTTCAAGCTCATCTTGTTCACTCATTTTCTCGTCGTCTATTCTTTCATCTTGTTTCACTTCACTTCCAATCATTTTCCGTCGTTGGTAGAACAACACATAAGCAGCCTTGGACTGCAAGCAACGTCAACAAACAAAATGAGATTTATTATAAGTCAACGAAACCACAGGGTGACCAGTTAGATTTCACACGTCACACAGGGTGACCAAGCGTAAGGAGGATGAGTTGTGTATAAGGATGCATTGAAGTAAATACATACCACGATTTGATTTTCTCCGATGGGAGTAACACTACTGTCATCGTACGAATACCACTGATCGTCTTCGTGATTCCTTGCGTAAGCCGTATCTGACAACATACAATGGAATGGGAATGGGAAGAATGGGAAACGAACTTTACTTAATTTCGTTACAACATACTGCATTAAACATTTAAGTAGTTTGTCATTTTTTTTCGTACACCTCTTTTGGGTTAAGAAAGGTTCTCACGTAGAGCAGATTCCCGCTATACCACACCGTAACAATGAAATAGCTTCCCATTTTTTCCGTATAATCTGTCCAAATCATCTTTATAACACTTAGAAAGGGTTAATACAGGAAAAAAGGTTTTATACTCACAATGGCCTCCACCCATTCCTCCGTAGTGATTCTAAAGCAAGATAAAAAATCTGAGTCAATAAACAAGAATATACTGAATGAATTCTAATTACTGTCGTTTTCAATAACACACGAGAAATCATCGTCGCGTCAGTGTTTGGAGGATGTCATTCAAGTCGTTTCCATGACATTCCATAGGTTCTGGAAAAGGTTGTGTTTTTCGACAATGCCATAAAGACACTTTGAATGACTTTAACCAAAACTTTATTTATTTGCGACGGCATATTGTACGATTCCGCGCGTGTGTTTGGGAACGACTAATAGCTGCAGCATACCGATACAGCAATCAGGTCGTAGGTCGGCTTTGGTGCGTCTTCACACACTTGGAATTCTGAGAGGTCAAGTCCACTGAAATATATAAGAAAAATAGAATAGAATTAGAAGATGTTTAATCATGGAAGTTTTAGAAGATGATTATGAAAGGTATTAGAATATTTTCTCACCTCAAGGGGAAATCTACAAATGTATCGAGTTTATCTCTCCAGAAACTGCAATAGAAATAGCAATCAGAGAATGAAATCTTGTACACAAAACAACAACAAATGATACGATAAGACAAACAATTACCATCAACACAAGGCCCACCACAACCACCACAATAATCATCACCATCACCATAAACACCACCACTACCACAATCAACACCATATCAAAACCCACAGTCTATCACAATGCATTCCATAACAATGTTAATATCAATAGACGTTACTTCTGTTAATCTCTGTGTTTTGACTGGGGGGCAATTAACATTTGGAAGCTCGAAGGATCTTGGAGGTTGTATGTGTATCTTGATTTCTGGTGTCTGGTAGTAGAAATAGTCAGATAGAATACTTTGAGGACTTATATTGACATGTTATGACTTTACTTGCCTCGTGTAAGAGAACCTCTTAAGATGGACTACCAGTACTTCAGGGAGAGACCAAAGATCAAGCTTCTTGGTGGCTTGTTGATGTTTCTTGCATGTTGGACAATACCTTAAAAACACACCAACATCAGTAGTCCGATAACAAAAGTTTGTTTACAGCTGATCTTTAGATATATCTCGTGTGTGGGGCAGGTAAAACACACCAACATCACTAGTCCGATAACAAAAGTTTGTTTACAGCTGACCATTAGATATATCTCGTGTGTGGGGCAGGTAAAACACACCAACATCAGTAGTCGATAACAAAAGTTTGTTTACAGCTGACCATTAGATATATCTCGTGTGTGGGGCAGGTAAAACACACCAACATCAGTAGTCTGATAACAAGTTTGTTTACAGCTGACCATTAGATATATCTCGTGTGTGGGGCAGGTAAAACACACCAACATCAGTAGTCTGATAACAAGTTTGTTTACAGCTGACCATTAGATATATCTCGTGTGTGGGGCAGGTAAAACACACCAACATCAGTAGTCTGATAACAAGTTTGTTTACAGCTGACCATTAGATATATCTCGTGTGTGGGGCAGGTAAAACACACCAACATCAGTAGTCTGATAACAAGTTTGTTTACAGCTGACCATTAGATATATCTCGTGTGTGGGGCAGGTAAAACACACCAACATCAGTACTCCGATAACAAGTTTGTTTGACCATTAGATATATCTCGTGTGTGGGGCAGGTAAAACACACCAACATCAGTACTCCGATAACAAGTTTGTTTGACCATTAGATATATCTCGTGTGTGTGGGGCAGGTAAAACACACCAACATCACTACTCCGATAACAAAAGTTTGTTTACAGCTGACCATTAGATATATCTCGTGTGTGTGGGGCAGGTAAAACACACCAACATCACTACTCCGATAACAAAAGTTTGTTTACAGCTGACCATTAGATATATCTCGTGTGTGTGGGGCAGGTAAAACACACCAACATCAATATTCCGATAATAAAAGTTTGTTTACAGCTGACCATTAGATATATCTCGTGTGTGGGGCAGGTAAAACAATATGCATCATGATTACATATTTACCAGGGATCTTTCTCTCCAAGCTTCTCTTTGTTCAAGAATAACTGAATACAATCATGTAGACGAACGGTATTCTTCTTTTGTGTGGCTTTTCTGTGGACACTCTCATGTTCTTCGCGGTCCTATTCAACAAAAAAATAAACCAATATTTTCAGGAAATGTTCCAGACTATAAAGGGCAGACTTGTCTTTCTTTTCCTTCCCTTTCTTTATTTCATTTTCCATAGCTTTCTTTCCATAAAAAATAAATTAATAAAATATAAATTAATAAATAAAATAAAAAATATGAATAAATGGGATTTAACAGTGGCATTTCTACAGAGTAGCTATTCATCCACTGTAATTCTAATTGAATTTAGGAGTTGGTTTTTGAGGAGGGGGGAAAGCCGGAGAACCCAGAAAACCCTTGAAGCACAGGCGAGAACCAACAAACAACTCTACTCACATACGACACCGAGCTCAGCGGGACTCGAACCCTTTCCATTACCGCCTTTCTCTATTCCTTTTCTTTTATTCATTTCTTTTCCATCCCTTCCTCTCATCTTATTTTGTCTACTTATTTTACATCCATAACTCTACTCACCTCTGCCAGCGACACATCATAAAAGTTTTCTTTCATCTTTGAATTCCAATCCAATGATACATAGCATTGATCTTAAAAAGTAAGAAAAAAACAACTTATATATCACTTTCTTGATAAATATAACAAACTAGTCTAGCCTATTACAATTTCTTTTAAAATGATAATTTCATTAAAGTCAACAATTTATATACATCAAGAAAGAAATAATTTACAAATAAAATAGTTAATGCAAGAAAACTTTTAAAGGGGTACTGACAACCTTAAATAACCATAGGGGACTAGAAATTCAGGTTGCAGTTTACGTACAGTACAGTGTACATTAAAATTCGTGCATAATTAATGAAGGTCTAAGTCAATCCAATTTCAGAAATCAGGTCGTATAAATGACATGTAAGTCAGAAACAAACCTTGCAATGAAAATGGCAATTAGATACAATCACTAGTGGATGTATACAGTTCTTATACAACACTAGTGGTTGTCATTAGGTCATGAGCATATGAATTCAAAATGTCCCAAAAGAATTATTCACAGAATTTCACAAGTTATTAACAACATTCGCTTCTGTGTTGTATCAGCCATACAATCACTTGTCTCTAGTTAATGATTGTATAGCCAATACAATAGGCCTGCTCATATTGTAAACATTACATAGTTTACTCTTACAATATTTAAGATTCAAGTTTATGGTTTTAGCATTGCTTGAGTTTTTTTTCAAACTTAACATAAAAGCATTAAAAATACTGATCATTTTCCAAGGGTTTCTTACTTGTCAGTTTAAGTGGCTTACTATCGTTTGATAGTGCATGTATATCAGTAGTGCCATACATGTTGACCAGAGTTAAGTCAAACAGAAGGCTTTTTTTCTTAGTTTTCTCATCAATGTCATTTTTCTGCTTTTTCTGGGATTCATCTTTCTTGTTGGAATGCTGGTTGTCTTCATCATTTTCATTGTCATCTCCCTTGGGAGTGAATAATATAGATAGCTATCATCAGAATGGATGAATGGATGGATGAATGAATGGGTGGATGGATGGGTGGATGAATTATTATATTCATAAATACCAACGGTAAAGAATGCAAATGCCACGGACCTTGACTGGAACATGTGAACATTCTGCCCAAATTGGAGGGTGTTATCGAGGTTGTAATCAAGAAACACAGCTGTAATTTGGAACTTAAAAATGGTCTATTGATAAGAATGCAAGGATGGGCAGATGAATGAATGGATAAATGGGAAGGATGGATGGGAAGAGATGGATGGGAAGAGATGGATGGGAAGAGATGGATGAATAGCAATGGATCAGTATAAACGATTATGATTGATAATGGATAAGAATGGATATTCTTTGATGAACCGAAAGAATGCATGGGAACAGATGGATGGATAGATGGAAATGAATCGGTATGAACAGATGAATGGCAATGGATAAGTATGGATGAGTGTAGTGGGATAAATGAATGGGATTGGAAGAGATGGATCCATAATCCTTACTCCACTAACAAAGCAAAGATATGAATGGAAATAAAAAGATGCTTTGGATTAAAGGATGAACAGAGATGGATGAAAGTTAATGGGATAAGATGGATAGGATGAAAGGAATGGAATGGGTGAGGAGATGTTTTTTGCAGGAAAGGTGTTTAAAATAATAAACAAGAAGCAAGGAAAAAAAACAGTTGAAGAGCAGAGCACAACTGTTTGCTAAGGCCTAGGGCAAACGTCGAACTTTCCATGCACCGAACTCATTAAAAACAATGGATATCAGGTGAAAATGAGGCGGCATTCTTTGATGTAATTAAGTTCAGTGCATGGAAAGTTTGCCGTTTACCCTAGGCCTAATTGTTCTTACACGTACATTTACAGTTACATTCTTGTATGCTTGTTCAAGTTCTTTGTCAGAGTCATCTTCAATTTCTTCATTTTTGCATTCATTCATTTCAATGTCTCCATTCTCTTCCCCTGTCTTTTCTTCGTTTTCAACAGCTGCTTCATCACTTTTCACAAAACGTCTGATAAAAAATTAGACATAAATCATACTTAGCCTTCATACCCCACTAACATTGAATATTCAATTTCTCACACTTTCTTAAATTGGTCAAAAATTATATCAAAGACTGATTATGACATGACTAGTGGTTACTAGTTGGTTTCTGCATTGGTGTGTTGAAAACAACAAACGAATAAAAAGGAAAAAATTGCAAAAATACTGATATTTCAGACATTCGTCCTTCTTCGGAGTAAAAAGGGTATTGTTATTATAGATGAAGTTATTAATAAATGTAAATGTAAAGTGAAAGATTAGAAAGTTTGTAGTTGATATTAATGTTCACCTTATCTTATTCAAAGCCAGTTCGTACAAGTTACTGTATTTAGAACTTTTCTTTGGTAATGCCACAAAGAAAGGGTAGCCAAAAAGGACTTTAGCAGAGCTGCTACTGTGATAACCAGTTACACGTGTCCTGCAAAGTACAACAAAATAAATGCAAACCTATCCTCAACTGTGTTTTTTAACCTATTTTTTTTCCCTCTACCAAAACCCAACATGTTAAATTCCATTTCACCAATGAGTTGGCTATGCCGACTTAGATCAGCCCAGAGGTTGTTTCAGGTTTGATCTGTGAGTTAGCCATGCCCTGACTTAGATCAGCCCAGAGGTTGTTTCAGGGTTTAATCTGTGAGTTAGCCATGCCCTGACTTAGATCAGCCCAGAGGTTATTTCAGATTTTAGATCAAATTTGAGGCTTTGAGGTTTGAGGGTCAAAAAAGGTTAACAAAAAACCTGATGGTAACGAACCTAAGTGTCTGACCTCTGATGATGAATCATTATTGAAGTTTGAAATACTTAGTTATCAAATAGATGACATACCTTTTCTCTCTCTGGTATACAGGCAGGACGATGACATCTGGGTCATCAATCCTTGTTGGCAGTTCATATCTATGAGAAGGAGTAGAAAAAAATACAAAAAAGTTTCTTTGTTGTTGTTGTAAAATAATTGCTTCTAACTGATCTCTTACAGGTAGACAGTAGGCACTCATTATGGTGTCCATTGAGTAAAACAATTTAATAAATAATATCTGCATCAAATGAATGTAAGAGAGTGTGAAGTGTAGGCAAGTGATTTCAACACCTGTAATATTATTTTCAATAAAATAAATTTTAGCTAGAAAGTTAGTCTCACATACACAAAAATTTCATCCCTATCGAGAATTGAAGTAATTGAATCCCTGGTTTTGAAGACTTTGTGGATACGATGATTGTACACATCACACATAATCATCTGGAAAAAAGGGGAAAAAAAGAATGGATGAGATGGAATGAAGGAATAAATGGAAAATGAAATGAAATGATATATGACAGAGGTAACAAACCTTTTCTTTTTGAACCTTTGTCTCCTTGGAAACTACCTCAAGGAAGTCACTGATGTTACCCATTTTAGGGAAGGAAAGCTTGTACTTTAATTAAAACAAAATAAATGAAAATTCAAAAATAATGTAAAGATATAATGGAATGTCAAAATGGATGGGTGGATGACATACATGGATGGATGGATAAAATACATGGATGGATGGATGGATGGAATACTAATATCTCATTCATAACTTATTGTTAAGAGTCCTTTGATCATATCCATATGGAAAAGAGCGCCATGTAAAACCATTTAAAAAATCATAAATCATAAAGGAGATTGTATGGGAATAGATGCAGTGAATAAAATAAATGGATGGGATAGAATACATGAATAGGTGGGAAAGATGGATGGGATAGATGGAATATACAAATGGATGGATGGGAATAGATGGTGGGGATATTGAATAGATGAGACAGAATGAATAAATAGATGGGATGGATGAATGTGATAGATGACACAGATGGAAGAATGGATAAGTTGGTAGGATAAGGTGAGATGGAACCCAGAATGGGATAGAAAAGAATGGGAACATAAGATGGGATATGTGAGTGTATATTTTTCTTACTTCTTACCAAGATAGGTTTTTCCACGGGATCATCTTTGAAAAACAAGAATTCTATCTGTCTTTCCTTCTTCATGGGCAATGGAAGTGATAGATAGCAAAATGGATCAAATGTTACAGAAACCTGAAAAAAAAAAAGAAATGAGTTTAATTATATTACAGTTTCTACAGTACTGCATGACAGTAGCACACAGCTAGTGCTATGACTAGACAAGTTTGAAAATATTTTCTATGATGTTTCTAAATAATGTTTGAAATCTAGGATTGTTGATCATCTATACCAATGCCCTTAACATTTCTAGACAGACATATTTTATTTGGCGTTTTGTACATAATTGCACATCAACTTAGTTCCAAATAAGTTACGAATATATATGTATGTTTATGTATGTGCATAATATCTATATTCACATATTCCACACATACACGTCATATGTACATATATATTCTGTATATATAAATGTTCATATAATTATTTCGATAAAATGCGTTACTAATCCTAATCATTTCTATGTGTTGTTCCAGAAATTATTTTCTGAGAGTTGTGAGGGGGTGGGTGGGTGAATGTTTTCTGGGCTGTGCGGTATATCCATATGGCTATTGATTTATTATTTATGAGATTAATAAACAACCAACCTCATCGCATTCTGGACAAACAAGAGTGGATTTGAACTGTGCATGGAAGATGTCCACAATGATAGAATCATTTCTTTGTCGGTGGTTGTACCATGTTTCTTGGGCTACGACCTGATAGTAGAAATAAAGGATAAGTATGGGCAAAATGATTTTTTTAAATGATTTTAAATAGAGTATTACCTGAATCAAAGAAACCAAAATGAAATAGAATGAAATAAAATGGGATAAAATGGGTTAAAATGAGATGAGAAATAAGGGAGGGGTGGGTGGGATATAGGAAGTGACAGGGACATGAAGTCATGAAATTATGGGAAGTGGAATAGAGTGGAAATTTATAAAATGGCATGGAATGGATAGGGATAGGATAGAATGGAAAAGGATAAGAAAAAAGATGGAATGGAATATAAAATGATTGGACACGATGGGATAAGATGGAATAGAAGAGGGAAAAACAAGATGTGGTAAAATAGGAAAGGATAGGGAAAGATGGAAGAGGATAAGATAAAGGTTAACCCTATACAGTGTGATGATACAATGATTCGAAGATGCAAGTAGTTTTAAACATCTTCAAAAACAATCATTTACCTTGTCCGGTCTACCATTGGCATCTTGAATCTCAATATAAGGTTTCTTCTTAATACGATTCAAATCCTCATGCAACCCATCCAGAAGAAATGCCAGTAATTCCTGGGAATCCTGTTGCTGGTACCCAGAAAACTGGGGTGCAAATCTCCCAACTTGTGTTTTAAAATTCCTTGGGACAACAGAAGAATACTGGCCAGACCACAACTGTGCTAAAAGATCGGCAAAAGCCTTGGCTATTTCTCCTCTCATTCCTAAAGGATTATCTACATTGAGTTCTGATTTGTATTGATCAGAGAGAAAGTACTTGGTGAGCATCATGGTGTTGCTTAGACACTGCAGCCCTGAGTTCATAAAACATGTGTTTCCTAAGTTGGCAAGTCCAGTTAGACCAGGTTTGTTGTGGATTGTCTTTCTATCACTGCCATAAGAGCTACCCCAGTAACCTGAACTAAAGCTGCCAATGTGAAGAAAAGAACGCTGTTGTCAATATAAAAAATGGATCATAAATATTGGATTTTCAGCAGTTTAATTAAAATTTGCCTGAGAAAATCAGTTGTGTAAAATTTTCTCAATGATTACATGTGAACACTTTTCCAACTATGGGAGGGGTGGGGGATGGTTAGAATGGTTAGAATTTTCAAAGGATTTGATAGAGCTACATATTAATATTATGTGAGAAGCTTAAAGTGTCTACAGGGAATAGCTTTCCTACATGTATATTGGGATAGTATAGAATTCCAATAATTTTAGGCATTTATTATTACATAGTTTTACATACCCATAAGAAGAGGATGACCCATAGCTAGAAGTTTCATTACTGGATGTTATCTGTAAAACAAATGTTTTTTTAAAATTCAATAGATTTTTTCTATCATAATTAAGTATGTGATTAACTGTCCCTGATATCAAAAGATACAAATGTACTTACAGTTGAAGACGAGTATGAGCTGCAGAGAAGATAAAACAAATGTTAGGATAAGGTTATTTCCAAAATAATTTTAGGGTATCTGGGTGGGGGGGTGGGGTGGGGAGGGGGAAGACAGAAGAGGGGTAGGGATGGGAGTTACCTTCTTGTATTGGTCCTCTGCCAAGTACCATCTTCATTCTTCTGCTCAATAACCAGCATCTGTAATCCAATGGAATGCTTTAGCATCGAAAATTATCAATTTCCCTCAAGGTCACAACAGATCGGGAATTCAAATAAATTTTCTTCTTAAAATATTCTAAATTTTCAATAAATGTAAAAACATATATAAAACAGTTATTCAAATTTGTTTTTGCATATATCATTTATGGATGTTAAGACTATGGCTGTTTTATTGGCCACAACCCATGGCTTCATCAAACAGAGACTTGGTCTTGATCCTCCTCCTCTTCCTAAGCCTGTACACCCCTCGTGGGGTATAGACCATCAACAACATCTGAACGCCACAGAACCCTGTCTTTGTCTTGATAATTCATGATAATCATGCTCAGCCCCATCAAATAATTGTTTACTAAGAACTCGTTACCTGGCCTTGGTAGAGGCCGACATCTTGTACAGTCTGTTCTTTATTACTAAGAAGTTCAAAGGTATTCTTCATATATTTGTTCCATAATCTTGTCTCAGTTTCTTTGGGGATTTCAAATTTCTCTTTCATGACATCTTCAATATACTCTAAGAAATAAAAAAGTAAAAAAAACTTCTTTGCTGAACTGGTGGGTAACAATTTTCTCAGTTTTGACATACCTTTACATTTTTCTTCACATTTCACTTTCATAATAACACTTAATTTAAATCAATAGTTCTAATACCTAAAGTATCTGCTTTGCTGAACTGGTGGGTAATGACTTTCTCCATATCAGAGTTTTGACATAGCTTGAATTCAATCAGGTACACCTCAACCTTACAGTGCTTGACGTACATGCCATACTCTACAACCTTCCTAGGGATGGGTGGTTGGTTTTCCCCTATGCCATACCAGGTTAGCAGCTTATTCCATGCTTCTTCTGGGACAAGGTTGTAGTAAAGTTCATCTATTAGGTGTTCCTTGAGGGTAAAGTTTTCATCCCCATCTTAAGAAAAAGATAGTTTAAGATTTAGAAAAAAAAAACAATCATGAAAGAAAAAAATTGTTTGAAAACCAATACCAGTGACTCTTGAAGGTAGATTGAAATTTCCAAGGGCTCTTTAAGGGTATTGTAGAGCAAGGCAAAGATAAAGTCAGAAGAAATGTAAGTGATCTTGCAAGCAGAGGAAGAGGAATCAATTCGGAACCTTTTACCATTCATCTTCATTACTGCTCTGTTTAAGACTACATTATTTTCGGCATAGAAACCCTTTTGTATTAGATCAATGGAGTAGTGGAAGAGGAATGCTGAACCTTTCACCTTTTCCCCCCACTGCTGTTCTGTTCAAAACCACATTCTTTTCCATTTAAAAAAACCCTTAGTATTAGATCAATGGACTATGATGATAAGGTGGCCATCTTGTCAGAGGCAAAACAAAACAAAGATAATGGAAAATATATAGAATTTTGTGTGTTTGTATTCTATTGCAGTGAGCTGTTAATATCAATCGTCATCATTACTATAACAAAGCTTTATTTGTCCCCAGGAAACCCCATAATGCCTTGCAATCCAAGATGGCTACCATATGGTTGAAGTAGTACATTGGCACATTTCTAATGCGTTTACGACTCCTGGGTGGACGGCTTAATGGTAACAGGCCTTGCGGCCCAATTTTATTAACAAGGCAGCCGGTAGATCGAATTAGAATTTAGAAGTTGATTTTTGTGGAGGGAGGGAGGAAAAACCAGGAGAACCGAAGGAAAAACCCTCAAAGCACAGAAGAGAACCAACAAACAACTCTACTCACATACGACACCGAGACCGCAGGGCTCGAACCCGGGTTGCATTGGTGAGAGGCGGCGCATTAGCAGTGCATGCCACCCACACTTCCTAAGAATTTGTAGAATTTGAGAACAAGGTTCCAACGAATGAAGTTAAATGAGAACTGCCATGGATGGACTGGAATGGGAAAATGGAACCTGATATAAATATTTACCTTTAAAAAGATTAGAGTTATCTATTGGGCCAGGGTTGTTGACTTCTTCTCCAACTTCATAAACATCCCAGCTGTCAAATCCAACATATTTCTTCCATTGCTTCAGCCAGTGACAATCAATCAAATACCTGACAAAAATCAATGACAAAGAAATTAAAAAAAAAAAAATCATCAAATTGTTAATTTTGTTATCCCCAATGAACAAAACTTGACTCGTTATATTATATCAAGGCTTTTTTTTGGGTAACTCCAGTTTTCCTCTCTTCGCAAAGCCTAACAATTCAGTCTGTGTTAACCATACATGTACCTTGACTTTGCTCAGTAATTATTATCAGGTTAGCTATGACATTGTCTTATAAAGGTTGCTGAAACGTTGCCGAAAGAGGGAAGTTTGAATTTCAAAGGAGTGGACATGGTCTGAAGTTGGTTATAACCTGGGGTAACAACACAATCATCAATAGTGCAAACTCTTTTTGAGTGCATGGCAAGATATTTTTAGCTGTCACATTAGTATTACTCTAACAAAGTCTTTAAAAAATTTAACACATATATTGATTATCCATAAACTGTTAATGTTGATTATTAGAGACTTTTAAAGCTGTAAGGTGTTAATTAAGTAGTGTGAACACTCCATCCTTGAAAAAAGCATCCATGCTTGAAATGATCGGTCATCTACGGTGTGAGTTCTTGAATGACAAATTGAATATTCTGAAAATGTTGAGGTCTAGGAGAAAACTAAATACTCTACTATCTAGTATGTCATAACGTATAACACTGACAATGATCCTAATTATTTTATCTCTCCTTCTTTTCTACTCTTTCAATTTCTTTTTTTTTTTCTCTTCTCTTTTCTTTCTTCGTTGAGTGATATTCATTGATAAGTATGCAAAAGTGAAACAAAAAGTTAGATCCCTTTTCAGAGTGGTGAGGACGGTATGAAATCCGTTTCACAGAAAATAAAATGGTCAAATCCTGTTTCACGGAATAATGATAATGACCATTCCATGTTTCACAAAAGATAAAAAAAATTAATGAATGATTTAGAAACCTTAACTTACGAAAGCATGCATATATCTAACTGCAACCTCAGTTAAGAGGCTACAAGAAAAGTCACAGCAAAATCCACTTGTAGGAAAAAAGTAATGATTAACCTTTAAGATCATTTAACCCAAAGCTTGATAAATGTAATAAAATGTCGAAAACCGGTAAATGAATTATTTCATTTCTTCCACCCTTTCCGGTTTTGTATTCCTCAAGGCAAAAAAAACATATAGCCATGACAGAGCTAAAAATCTTTCAGAAAGCAATATTATGCTATTTTAATGCTTCTTATCGTAAAAATCCAAAGAATAAAATTTAGCTATCTTAAAAAAGCTTAGGAGAATGTCATTGAACAATTTAAATTGCACTTCCGTAAGTGACAAACTAGCCGGTATCTGCCAAGATAAAACACTTACTGCCGACCTCTAAGGATGTTAATATTCTTACCAAGTGTCCCCCTTCTTTAAGGGCTTCTTCAGCAATTCGCCTATTTCAGTTTTTTGTGTTTCTAGGTCCGGTATGGAGAGAGAATTTGTGTCATTCTCTTCTCCTTCTTCTTGTCTTGCTGCACCGGCCATCTTGGAAAATTACGTCAAGCTCTCCACACCAAGCACTCAAACGAGGCTGAAATATTTCACAAGGGAGGGGATGGTAAAACGTATTTTGTGATTGTCATTCCCCAGGGTGCTGCAGTCGGGAATTACACTGAAGACTCTTTGTCAGTCACTAAAATATCACCAATTTTTTTCTACACTTTTTCTATGTACTTATACGATTTTCAACGTCATATTCATAGGTAGGAAATATTATAATCAAAAATTCATGATCATTAGGAAGCAAAACGACCCTCGACCTCCCCTCCAAGGAATGTTAGGTTATGGTACAATCCTTTATTATCGCTAAAGTGAAACAATTTTGGCTTATTATCATCCCTTGAATTTCACTGTCATAAACAACAAGAAAGTATATAATTTCTAAGTGTAAGTTCGAGTAGAGGTTTGATTGTTGAAAATTTATTGGGTTTGATATGATTCTTTTTCCTAATCATTTGGTTTTCTTATAGTAATAATGTGTCCATAACCTATTTTTAAAAAAATCGCCGAATCAGCAGTCAGGTCTAAACAAGACGCCCAACAGGCGTTCACTGGGTTACTGTACCAAGCACAGGCCTCGTCGCAATGTTAGTCAAAAGATAGTAGAATGGTTCACAGAAAAGAATGATTTCGTCTAACTTGTCTAAAACGATCTCCCTTAAGATGTTCTCTACATGATATTAAAATATTTGCAGGTTCTTCCCTTCAGGCCACGAAAGAAACAGTTTTGCGTTATATGCACGTCACGACTACTTGTGAATTTGATCTTGCGAAATGGCGCAACAAGATCAAATATCGTAATGTTCTCTTACAAAAGCCACCAAAATAGTGCAATAGTACCCAGAAGTCTTCACGACACCACCCACTAGTCCTTTGCGGGCATATGATAACACGGCCAAGTGCAGTAAATGTTCTTGTCATTAAACTTTGCCAGGAAATGGATAGGAAAGCATAGTTCTACTTTCGCGGATCGATATTGCTTATGTGACTGATGTCTGATCGAACTTATACTGGCTTATAAACAACCGAATAGGAATAAAAAAAATTCACTTAAAATATTGCCTTATTGTTGAAGATTTAAATCTAATAAAAAATGGATTTTAAATAAGAAAGAAACATTTCATGTGGGTAAGAAGGGATTCGAACCCACTAAAAGAAATTTTAAAAAATTTAAAAAATCGATCCCACTTTGCCATACCCCCGAGACATCCGCAGAGCTGAGGCGGCGTATGGACTTCGGACCTGACGGCGATTAAATCCTTCTGCCCTTGGGTGTACGAATTACGCAAGAAAATGTTCTAGCCGAAGCATCAGGGGAGAGACCAGCCGGCCCCCAGACCATATCGGCTAATCCCTTGCATCTCTGCCACGCACGGAATCGGTTGAAAAAATACTGTCAAAAGTCTAGTCTATTCGGTGCATTGTTTTCACGGCTATTGTTATGCTGATTCACCTGTAACCTTGGTCCAGTGGATAAATCGTTGTCGTTCAAGCACAGGTAGCCCAAGCTTGGTTTCAGTGGTGTCCTGTTATAAGGAAATGTATGGGGAATCATCAAAAAGTTCAATAAAATCATCAAAACGTGAAATAAAACCTCGAAATTTTACCTAATCATTGAGAAATAGCACTTCTTTCGCTCTGCGTGGTTATTTTTTGAATTCAGTCCGTTTTAAGGATGGGGAAAAAAATCCTTAAAACGGACTGAATTCAAAAAATAACCACGCAGAGCGAAAGAAGTGCTATTTCTCAATGATTAGGTAAAATTTCGAGGTTTTATTTCACGTTTTGATGATTTTATTGAACTTTTTGATGATTCCCCATACATTTCCTTATAACAGGACACCACTGAAACCAAGCTTGGGCTACCTGTGCTTGAACGACAACGATTTATCCACTGGACCAAGGTTACACGTAAATCAGCATAACAATAGCCGTGAAAACAATGCACCGAATAGACTAGACTTTTGACAGTATTTTTTCAACCGATTCCGTGCGTGGCAGAGATGCAAGGGATTAGCCGATATGGTCTGGGGGCCGGCTGGTCTCTCCCCTGATGCTTCGGCTAGAACATTTTCTTGCGTAATTCGTACACCCAAGGGCAGAAGGATTTAATCGCCGTCAGGTCCGAAGTCCATACGCCGCCTCAGCTCTGCGGATGTCTCGGGGGTATGGCAAAGTGGGATCGATTTTTTAAATTTTTTTAAATTTCTTTTAGTGGGTTCGAATCCCTTCTTACCCACATGAAATGTTTCTTTCTTATTTAAAATCCATTTTTTATTAGATTTAAATCTTCAACAATAAGGCAATATTTTAAGTGAATTTTTTTTATTCCTATTCGGTTGTTTATAAGCCAGTATAAGTTCGATCAGACATCAGTCACATAAGCAATATCGATCCGCGAAAGTAGAACTATGCTTTCCTATCCATTTCCTGGCAAAGTTTAATGACAAGAACATTTACTGCACTTGGCCGTGTTATCATATGCCCGCAAAGGACTAGTGGGTGGTGTCGTGAAGACTTCTGGGTACTATTGCACTATTTTGGTGATTTTGAAAGAGAACATTACGATATTTGATCTTGTTGCGTCATGGCGCAAGATCAAATTCACAAGTAGTCGTGACGTGCATATAACGCAAAACTGTTTCTTTCGTGGCCTGAAGGGAAGAACCTGCAAATATTTTAATATCATGTAGAGAACATCTTAAGGGAGATCGTTTTAGACAAGTTAAACGAAATCATTCCTTTCTGTGAACCATTCTACTATTTTTAATTTTGACTAACATTGCGACGAGGCCTGTGCTTGGTACAGTAACCCAGTGAACGCCTGTTGGGCGTCTTGTTTAGACCTGACTGCTGATTCGGCGATTTTTTTAAAAATAGGTTATGGACACATTATTACTATAAGAAAACCAAATGATTAGGAAAAAGAATCATATCAAACCCAATAAATTTTGAACAATCGTATCAAACCTCTACTTGAACTTACACTTAGAAATTATATACTTTCTTGTTGTTTATGACAGTGAAATTCAAGGGATGATAATAAGCCAAAATTGTTTCACTTTAGCGATAACAAGCCTATACCGCTTCGAAAGCGATGATGTTTCGGCCCGTTATCTATTTATTGTGTGGCATTGCTGAAAAGAATTTTGGTCTTGGCAGACGAGCGATCTCGCGGTACGCTTTCACGTTGCAAAGTGTTACGCAAATTTCGACGGAAACATTTGTTTTAAAATTCTCTTGGACGAAACACATCGTAATTAAGTTTTTTTGAGATTTTAGTGGTTCTTGCTTTGAAACATCGTAGTGTTTTGGGGAAAAACATATATGTACATATAACGTCTCGCCGAACGAACGAGAGATCCGACAATAGATATAAACAATGACTGAGTATCGCAGAGAGCAGAGTACTTGGTGTAAAATATTTTGGCACATGAGCATTACTGTACGCGCTATGTTGAATGTAGGATACTTTTTAAACCTTCATTCTGCTCTTTGACATTTATGGTAAATGTATTTAGCTCTTATGTCATAGCTTAAAGACAATGCGAAAGTCTCAATTCAAACGAAAAGATACAAGGCTTGTCTTTGACCTGTGCGCCGTCACCAATCTACTCAAAATTTACATCTTTTGGTGCTTCAAAAATTTACATATTTTGGTGCTTCAAAAATATTACCGAATCCAAGAAATAATACTTTAAATCAGAGTATTAATAAATGAAAACTGATGATTTCAGACTTCTATCTTTAAAGTTGTAAAGTACGCACTGTTTGTTTGTGGGACCTAGTTTAAATAATAGCTGATACCAAAAACATGTCCTCAGATGCGCACGAAGCTACAACATATCGGAAGCTTGCTTCACAAAATGTATATGCATCAACTGTTAGTTACATAGATAAACTCACAAGTTTTCTCATCTTATGCTCACAGGCAGCTGAGACTGGCAAGTTGCCTTGATTTGCCGCACAATCACAAAAGCTTTTGGATAACTTTTCAATAACTTACTTGGCGACTTGGACCTAGATACTAACTTAGGAATAAAATACGCATTGTCGTAGGGTAAATCAATAATATATTTTTTTCCAAAAAATGGCATCATGCGAAAAGGTATAATATAGTCTACACAGAGAAGATTCACCGCAACTCTTTGAAATACTCCGCATGGTGAAATGTTTTACATTTTCCCATTGCTTATGATGGAAACGGCATATGATTGGATTAGGTCCAAAACTCTGACAGCTAAATGACACGCACGGAGACTATTATGGGCCGGCAAACCAAACGTAGTGACTGTTTCGGCCTGAGGGCCGAAACAATAAAGGATCGTACCATAACCTAACATTCCTTGGGGGGGAGGTCGAGGGTCGTTTTGCTTCCTAATGATCATGAATTTTTGATTATAATATTTCCTACCTATGAATATGACGTTGAAAATCGTATAAGTACATAGAAAAAGTGTAGAAAAAAATTGGTGATATTTTAGTGACTGACAAAGAGTCTTCAGTGTAATTCCCGACTGCAGCACCCTGGGGAATGACAATCACAAAATACGTTTTACCATCCCCTCCCTTGTGAAATATTTCAGCCTCGTTTGAGTGCTTGGTGTGGAGAGCTTGACGTAATTTTCCAAGATGGCCGGTGCAGCAAGACAAGAAGAAGGAGAAGAGAATGACACAAATTCTCTCTCCATACCGGACCTAGAAACACAAAAAACTGAAATAGGCGAATTGCTGAAGAAGCCCTTAAAGAAGGGGGACACTTGGTAAGAATATTAACATCCTTAGAGGTCGGCAGTAAGTGTTTTATCTTGGCAGATACCGGCTAGTTTGTCACTTACGGAAGTGCAATTTAAATTGTTCAATGACATTCTCCTAAGCTTTTTTAAGATAGCTAAATTTTATTCTTTGGATTTTTACGATAAGAAGCATTAAAATAGCATAATATTGCTTTCTGAAAGATTTTTAGCTCTGTCATGGCTATATGTTTTTTTTGCCTTGAGGAATACGAAACCGGAAAGGGTGGAAGAAATGAAATAATTCATTTACCGGTTTTCGACATTTTATTACATTTATCAAGCTTTGGGTTAAATGATCTTAAAGGTTAATCATTACTTTTTTCCTACAAGTGGATTTTGCTGTGACTTTTCTTGTAGCCTCTTAACTGAGGTTGCAGTTAGATATATGCATGCTTTCGTAAGTTAAGGTTTCTAAATCATTCATTAATTTTTTTTATCTTTTGTGAAACATGGAATGGCCATTATCATTATTCCGTGAAACAGGATTTGACCATTTTATTTTCTGTGAAACGGATTTCATACCGTCCTCACCACTCTGAAAAAGGATCTAACTTTTTGTTTCACTTTTGCATACTTATCAATGAATATCACTCAACGAAGAAAGAAAAGAGAAGAGAAAAAAAAAGAAATTGAAAGAGTAGAAAAGAAGGAGAGATAAAATAATTAGGATCATTGTCAGTGTTATACGTTATGACATACTAGATAGTAGAGTATTTAGTTTTCTCCTAGACCTCAACATTTTCAGAATATTCAATTTGTCATTCAAGAACTCACACCGTAGATGACCGATCATTTCAAGCATGGATGCTTTTTTCAAGGATGGAGTGTTCACACTACTTAATTAACACCTTACAGCTTTAAAAGTCTCTAATAATCAACATTAACAGTTTATGGATAATCAATATATGTGTTAAATTTTTTAAAGACTTTGTTAGAGTAATACTAATGTGACAGCTAAAAATATCTTGCCATGCACTCAAAAGTTTTGCACTATTGATGATTGTGTTGTTACCCCAGGTTATAACCAACTTTAGACCATGTCCACTCCTTTGAAATTCAAACTTCCCTCTTTCGGCAACGTTTCAGCAACCTTTATAGGTCAATGTCATAGTTACCCTGATAATAATTATTACTGCATGAGCAAAGTCAAGGTACATGTATGGCTAACACAGACTGAATTGTTAGGCTTTGCGAAGAGAGGAAAACTGGAGTTACCCAAAAAAAAACAAAATTAACAATTTGATGATTATTATTTTTCAAAATTTCTTTGTCATTGATTTTTGTCAGGTATTTGATTGATTGTCACTGGCTGAAGCAATGGAAGAAATATGTTGGATTTGACAGCTGGGATGTTTATGAAGTTGGAGAAGAAGTCGACAACCCTGGCCCAATAGATAACTCTAATCTTTTTAAAGGTAAATATTTATATCAGGTTCCATTTTCCCATTCCAGTCCATCCATGGCAGTTCTCATTTAACTTCATTCGTTGGAACCTTGTTCTCAAATTCTACAAATTCTTGGGAAGTGTGGGTGGCATGCACTGCTAATGCGCCGCCTTTCACCAATGCAACCCGGGTTCGAGCCCTGCGGTCTCGGTGTCGTATGTGAGTAGAGTTGTTTGTTGGTTCTCCTCTGTGCTTTGAGGGTTTTTCCTTCGGTTCTCCGGTTTTTCCTCCCTCCCTCCACAAAAATCAACTTCTAAATTCTAATTCGATCTACCGGCTGCCTTGTTAATAAAATTGGGCCGCAAGGCCTGTTACCATTAAGCCGTCCACCCAGGAGTCGTAAACGCATTAGAAATGTGCCAATGTACTACTTCAACCATATGGTAGCCATCTTGGATTGCAAGGCATAATGGGGTTTCCTGGGGACAAATAAAGCTTTGTTATAGTAATGATGATGATTGATATTAACAGCGCACTGCAATAGAATACAAACACACAAAATTCTATATATTTTCCATTATCTTTGTTTTGTTTTGCCTCTGACAAGATGGCCACTTTATCATCATAGTCCATTGATCTAATACTAAGGGGTTTTTTTAATGGAAAAGAATGTGGTTTTGAACAGAACAGCAGTGGGGGGAAAAGGTGAAAGGTTCAGCATTCCTCTTCCACTACTCCATTGATCTAATACAAAAGGGTTTCTATGCCGAAAATAATGTAGTCTTAAACAGAGCAGTAATGAAGATGAATGGTAAAAGGTTCCGAATTGATTCCTCTTCCTCTGCTTGCAAGATCACTTACATTTCTTCTGACTTTATCTTTGCCTTGCTCTACAATACCCTTAAAGAGCCCTTGGAAATTTCAATCTACCTTCAAGAGTCACTGGTATTGGTTTTCAAACAATTTTTTTCTTTCATGATTGTTTTTTTTTCTAAATCTTAAACTATCTTTTTCTTAAGATGGGGATGAAAACTTTACCCTCAAGGAACACCTAATAGATGAACTTTACTACAACCTTGTCCCAGAAGAAGCATGGAATAAGCTGCTAACCTGGTATGGCATAGGGGAAAACCAACCACCCATCCCTAGGAAGGTTGTAGAGTATGGCATGTACATCAAGCACTGTAAGGTTGAGGTGTATCTGATTGAATTCAAGCTATGTCAAAACTCTGATATGGAGAAAGTCATTACCCACCAGTTCAGCAAAGCAGATACTTTAGGTATTAGAACTATTGATTTAAATTAAGTGTTATTATGAAAGTGAAATGTGAAGAAAAATGTAAAGGTATGTCAAAACTGAGAAAATTGTTACCCACCAGTTCAGCAAAGAAGTTTTTTTTACTTTTTTATTTCTTAGAGTATATTGAAGATGTCATGAAAGAGAAATTTGAAATCCCCAAAGAAACTGAGACAAGATTATGGAACAAATATGTGAAGAATACCTTTGAACTTCTTAGTAATAAAGAACAGACTGTACAAGATGTCGGCCTCTACCAAGGCCAGGTAACGAGTTCTTAGTAAACAATTATTTGATGGGGCTGAGCATGATTATCATGAATTATCAAGACAAAGACAGGGTTCTGTGGCGTTCAGATGTTGTTGATGGTCTATACCCCACGAGGGGTGTACAGGCTTAGGAAGAGGAGGAGGATCAAGACCAAGTCTCTGTTTGATGAAGCCATGGGTTGTGGCCAATAAAACAGCCATAGTCTTAACATCCATAAATGATATATGCAAAAACAAATTTGAATAACTGTTTTATATATGTTTTTACATTTATTGAAAATTTAGAATATTTTAAGAAGAAAATTTATTTGAATTCCCGATCTGTTGTGACCTTGAGGGAAATTGATAATTTTCGATGCTAAAGCATTCCATTGGATTACAGATGCTGGTTATTGAGCAGAAGAATGAAGATGGTACTTGGCAGAGGACCAATACAAGAAGGTAACTCCCATCCCTACCCCTCTTCTGTCTTCCCCCTCCCCACCCCACCCCCCCCCCCCACCCAGATACCCTAAAATTATTTTGGAAATAACCTTATCCTAACATTTGTTTTATCTTCTCTGCAGCTCATACTCGTCTTCAACTGTTAAGCTGTAGCTCACTTTGATCATCTGGTACAACCCTCCATACAGCAAGAATGTACAAACCAACGTCGGAAGCATCTTCCTGAAGCTCATACACAAACACTTTCCCAAGCACCACAGATTTCACCGGATCTTCAATAAGAATAATATCAAAGTGAGCTACAGCTGCATGGAAAACATGAAAACCACCATTACCAAACACAACAAGAAAATCTTCAACACCGATACCGATCCCGCCACCACCTCTGAGAAAACATGCAACTGCCGTAAAAAAGATCAATGCCCTCTAAACAACAACTGCCTCTCCTCCAGCATCATCTACAACGCTCATGTCACAACAAACGAGGACACTACTGGGAAAAACTACATTGGCCTGACAGAAGGAACATTCAAACAACGATACACTCAGCACAAACTATCTCTGCGAAATAGAAAATACGCTAACAGCACCGAACTTTCTAAATACATCTGGGACCTTAAAGATAACAACAAAGACTACAACATAGAATGGACAATCATCACTTCAGCCAGACCATACAGCAACATTTCTAAGAGGTGTGACCTGTGCTTAACAGAAAAGCTACTTATCATCAAAGCAAACAGCGACACTCTTTTAAACAAGCGATCCGAATTGATCTCCAAATGCCGACATGAAAACAAGTTCTATCTGATGAACAATAGAAATCCAGGCCTAGCTAATTAACTCCTTTCCGAACAATACTTCTTTTGTAAATAATCATTACACCTCTTGTATATAAATATCACAGTAATAGGAATATGTTTCATTAAAGTCTGTCTGATGAGTGCGTAAGCACGAAACTCGGAGTTACAGTGAACATGTCTCGTCTTTAATCCAATCTTTACTATATATCTATTGCTCTGCATCCCTACGCATCGAGCACTGTTTCAACAGTATAGACCACATTACATACTTTTTTATATATAATATATATATATATATATTTATAACGCGCATATTTCATGTGGATATGTTCATATGCGCAGAAATTAACTATGCCATTCAAATTAAATAAATTGGATAAAAAGAAATATAGATATAACATAATATAGTATAGTATAGAATAATATAAATATATAAAATAAATAAAATATATAGTAAATAGCAATAAAGATATATAAAATTCTAAGTAAAAGCTAATTTAAAAAGGTATGTCTTGACAAGTGATTTAAATTTCCTTGATTTAAATACACAGTTCATTCCTGATTTCAACAGAAAGAGCGTTCCACAGTTTAGGGGCCGCAGATTGAAAAGCCCTGTCACCTAAAGTTTTTTTACATTTCCCACTAGCTGGATTTAGCAGAGTGCCCTTATGATTCCGGAGGTTATACCTAGAAACCTTACTTACTGAAACCAAATCAGATAAATATTGTGGTGCTAGCCCACGTAAACATTTAAATGTTAACAGTAGTATCTTAAAATGAATACGATATCTAATAGGTAACCAGTGTAAATCAAAAAGAACTGGTGTGATGTGGCAAAAACGAGGAAGCCCTACAATAACCCTGGCAGCAGAATTTTGCACTAAATTTTGCACTTTTCGCGAGATGGAGGAGACATAAAAACCAAAGGCATTTTACGACTGGGCTGCCACAGGCAACCCAGTAATTAGCATGACTCGTAGTATTTTAGTCTAGACCTACTAATTGGTCAAATAGATGGAAATAACTTTGAAATTAGGTTAAAAACACGAGTTAACCAGAGTTGTTTTGATTTTGAAAACCGGACCCTTTTTGCTACGAGTGGTCTATCACTAATAGACCAATCAGAGCAGAAGATTTAGTAGGTTAAAACTGAGATAAGTAGGCTTAGACTAAAACAGGTAATTGCCCTATTTCACTATGACGTCACTGCTTGTTTATGTGGGGGATAGAATCGCCAAATCCAATAGAAAATTCAACAAAATTTGCTTCTAGCGAAACAGTTTAATCTAAAATGGTCTGGTTTTCAGATATAATGCTTATATGTACTAAAAAATATTCTGAGCGTTCGCTGGCTATTCTACTTCTCTTCGTGAATTGATGCGGGTTTTAGAACAATTTTCGGTGAATTTGCGTTGATTTGACCCCATTCGATGACCATGATCCTTTGCGTTTAAATAATAGATTGTTCAAGATTGTTTTGATGTGACGTCATAGTGAAAAAGAGCAATTCTGTCAACAGCCAAAAGCTCTGAAAATTCAATACAACTTGATTTCAGCTTTGAAAATATTTATTCTGCTGTAACTTCTTTCTAATAAAATTTATTAATAATCTTTTGTTGTTGCTGTTGTTTGTTTGTTTTATGAATCATGAGATTTACACAAAAGGAAGTTTCGGAGTCTTCTCAATGCTGGATGATGTTGCATGATACCCAACTAACCAAGATCAGAGGGTGAGTAGTTTGAGCACGAGACTTCCTCTACGAGCAGGTTAAATGCATTGTCATCTAATGTAACAGAAAATGTTCACATTGGCGCAACTGCATACCACTAGTAAAATTAACTAGTTAAATGGTAATAAAGAATATGATTCTCATAAATGTATTGTTCTATTCATAGTCAAATCTTTGTGCACATATGCGAGTTGATATATTGTTTGTAATGTGTTTGTAATTCCGTATATTATCTCAAATAACTCTGCCTATTTTTACGACTAAGAGAATATGGCCTTCCTTAGTGATGTTAGCAAAATTGTGACCAGCAGTAGTAATGTAGGGCAGCAAAAAGTTGGACCAACCACGTGATGAGAGACGGACAGACAGAATTCTGTCTGTCCGTCTCTCGTCACGTGGTTGGTCCAACTTTTTGCTGCCCTACATTACTACTCCAATCATTTTACTGGAACTTCATAAATCTCTTGCTATGAATCAACAGGCATTTCTCATAATGTCCATCACTGTTTGATCTGTGTTTCAGATGAATAAATGTCAGAGGGTTACACCAAAGCCCAGCTTGAACGCCATCTCTACAGTATTCTGCGGAACTGAACTGTGATAGCACACGTAAAATTCCTTTGGATGTTCTCCTCCAAAAAGACGTCTGAAAAATGCAAACAACAAAGATTTCACTTGTTGAGCAAAAAAATGCAGTTTCTTGTATTAACATATCAAACGTTTCCAGACAGGCGTTGAGTGTCCAACACCCAAAATTTATAACTTCAAACAGTATGAAGAAACTTGAAACGCGGTGTGAAGAACCGGTCGAAGGTGCTCATTGTAAGGCCCTGGCTAAACGAGGAAACAAGTTCCCCAATGTTTCCAAGTTTAGCCACATGCGAAACATTGTAACGTGCAACAAATCACTTCCAAGACGCAAAAATGTTTCTGCTGTGCGGCAGAAATATTTCATGCTTTCAAGACGCATGGAAACAATGTTTCCCAATGTTTCCTCGTTTAGCCACGAAAGTCAACATTCTAAAAGTACGTTACTTAGCAACGCTAGCTCTATTTTGAAAGTGCGCATGCGCTAACCGATATTGAGTAAACATGTTTCCCGATGTTCCCTGACAGTTTTGCCACCTTTGGAAACATTTAAGAAAACATGTTTCCTTGTTTAGCCAGGGCATAAGGACAGTATAAGCTGATCACAATGCTATCTGATCGTATCAAAGAGTCGGGGGGGGGGGGGGGGGGTGATTGGCGCTGTTTCAGACTTAAAGAAGGAAACTATCTTCATTGTTTTGGGAGTTTTAGCTTACCCGATAACCCAGTATTTTAGAATCGCTGATGACTTTTTCTGCTCCGTGTTACTGTCGGGAACCCTGTGGAACTGGACTCCGTGTTCTATGACTCCCTCTGGACCACTGCTGGTAAAGAACGATCTATCTTTGTTTTTACTGCTGGAAGTTTTTAATCTCTGGAAAATTGAACAAGAAATAAAATAAAGTGTTTGTGATACTTTAGGCCGTTTTTCTGCGACCTCTAAAACTTTAATATTCGAAGGTTTTTGACGTCGTCCCCTGTTTTAAATTTGGTAAATGGAAGCCAAAACACAAGTAAAACTGCTGCGTCTGGAGTTGTCCGGGTCGCATAGATAAAAGGCGCTGAAAAAACGCTGATTGAATCCGCGTCGTGTCTCTCCTAACACTGCAATCCCCGCGTGCCTAATATCTACTTCTATCTCTTTTCTATTTCTTCACTGTAAGTCTGATAGCGATATCGTGACGATCAAAAGATGAGATTTGTGTGCAAAAAGGAATTCCAGAATATGAGGCTTTTTAAGAACTACATACCTGTTTGTAATAGGGAAGAAACAGTCTACGAATAGTAAGGCAAGTGTTGTGGAATGTCTTAAGTACTTCAGTATGGACTGTACCACAACGAAACGTTGGATCGTTTGATATGGGACAGACTAACACACCATTGAACGAATCGAATGTGACATAATTGAGTAGTGTGTTCTCTTTACCACTTGTTAGCCTAAAAAAACAGAGGGATATTAATTATCACTTTCGTCGTATGAAAGCTACGTCGTGCTACGTTGATACAGCAAGCAGCAAGTGACGCATGGATTCAGCTATGTTTTTTTTCCAATTCGGGTCCCGAGGCCCACCTTACTGCTCAAACTCGGGTCCCAAGTATTGTGTTGTGGGCCCCAATCATTATTTTATCAACTTAAGTGAGGTGATTTCTGGGACGCATCAAAACTGTGAAAGTGATTTTTCAGTCCTATATTGCGTAAAAATGCAAGACTTCAGTCGGCGTTAACGCAATCCCTGTGACGAAAGCACGAAAGAAGTGTGAGGTCTCTGCACGTCCAATCAAATCGTCGAGTCAGTACCGTCACGATCACGGCACGCCAGTCCTTACCTTAAATTTTTGAGAGTCTCGATAATCAAACAAATTATGTTCAGGGGCTATTTTATACTGACCTTCTTGTGCGCTACGATTTTTGATACTCATTCTATGATACTAGAGGTGCTTAATGGGATAGTAGCAGGTGCCAGTAAATGAGATTGGTTTCCATTTGAAGACGCAAACCTACCTTGAGTTATGTGAGTGAGATATCTCGAAGGGGCTTTCCGTAAAACTTTTCCTGAGCGAACCCACAGACAACAGCGAAGACAAGGATCGGAAGGACCTCATTTTGCCCTTAGCTGTAAGACTATTGACACTACCAGAGCTATCAGACCCTCTTCTCTTGATTCCAGATGGGAGACTACCACTGTCTGATGAATCCAGCTCATCACCTGGTTAGAAGATCACAATAAAGAATATTTGAATATTCACTCCCTCATATGTAGTCTGTGTTGGAAAAATGTTTACCCAACTCCCCCCCCCCCCCCCCCCATTCAATATTATTAGCGACCTCAAGGTTCAACGACTGGGATCTGGTACGACGACCTTACGAGAAGGGGAGGACACTTGGGAACGACTCCTATCTTTTTCGCGAACGGGAATGCGTAAAAGTAGTAACGTCAATATGACCACAATAGCGTACAAGAGGGAGGGGGTGGCGTGGTTGTCTGAAATGATCAACTGCAAATGCTGAATTAATAAAAGAGAACGTTTCCTGTTGTTCCTAACTAGCTTTACTATTGTGTTAATGGGAAAGAAGGACAATAATAGGATATTCTAGAATATACAAACCTGGTAGCTTAAGGCTGTCTAGACTGCCATGCCTTCTCCACTGGGGTGGGGACCCTGGGATGGTTATACCCAAAGAGTTACGTTCCAAGTTTGAAGTCAATGATGGTGATGACAGCAGAACATCTGCAGAGGAGATTGGTGGGCTTCGCGTACTGTGAATGCTGTAGTAAATATAAATCATTAGCATTCTTTTAAAACTGGTGGATTAGTACCAATCCTGCATTCTGAGTGGCCACACTACTATACCATAGGTTAATTAGCGACAGTCCACATGCACCAATCAATTTTTGATATATAACAGATCTTTTACAGTACCTTGATTCGCAGACAGATGCCACATCAAGTGTTTCTATCTGCATCAAAGTGTTCTTTAGCTGTTCTACATAATATGAATCTGGACCAGGATGACCTTCAGCCCTACATGTACATACACACAATGAAACAATTATTGTTAGACCATGTTTTTTTTAAATATCAAGACTAATTGGCTGATAGAACATGTATTTCCACTTGGTTCTTACTTTCTTGCCATGCCTCCAGCTTCCAGCAAAACACACAACAACATGTGTTTCTAAAAGAAAAACAAGAAGTTGCTGTTAAACTAAAAGTTTCTCTAAAGGAAGGAGAGAAAGTGTAAAGACTTACTCGTCCCACAATAAGAAGAAAGTGTCTGCCAGAAGGCTCCCTGTACTCTGTTCTGTTGTCTCTGTGACGTCTTCTTGATAAGAATATCTGAGAAAGAACACAAATGACATATAAACCGATCTCTAGATGATGATGGTTGTCATGGTAGTGGCAATATGATGATGACAGTTGTGGTGGTGGCAGTGGTCGTGATGATGATGCTGGTGGTGCTGGTGGGGGTGAGGATGATGCTGGTGGTGGTGGTGGGGGTGAGGATGATGCTGGTGTTGGTGGTGGTAGTTCGGGTCATGACAATAATACTGTTGCTAGTGTTGAGGGTAACAATGATGCTTGTACAGTAATGGTGGGGGGCAATGCTGATGCTGGGGCAAGTGGTAAGGGTGACAATGATGCTAGCAATGTCAGTGGGGGTGATGATGAAGCTGATGGTGTTGGTGGCAGCAATAACGATGATTCTGCTGTTGATGGTGACAATGCTAGTGGAGATGACAAAGACGATGATGACGATGAAAATAAAGTGATAATGATCAAAGTAAAAACTGTTGCACTGTACTTGAATGAATATGGACTAACCTCTTTCCATACAACAAGTTGTCCTATTCTCTGTTCTTGTCCAACATTTAATAAACAATAATATTTACAATATAATAAAATATCTTGAAAATCCTCTGAAACTAAATGATTTGCCAGTAGCATCCCCTGCAAAAGAAAGGATCCTAAATCAATTCAAAAAGATAATGACATCCCATTGAATTTAAATGTCACTTACATAGTATATATCTTTTAACTACAATAACCCTACCTTATAAAATATGCATGATCCCAAAATTGTATAAAGTCTTCTAATTTGAAATAATTCATCTACTAATTCTCCATAATCTGCAGCCTCTAACTCACTCAAGCAGCAATTGATGTTCACCTAAACCAAAAAAAAAACATCAAGTGAGATGGGACAGCCATAATTAATGCTATACAAGGTGTCAAAAAAGCCAAATGAAGGAGAAAGGGAATGGGTGATAGGTCATTCCAAGATTGAAAGGAATTATTTGTATACGACTAAACATGAATAACCAAGGTATTTAAGATGACTCTCTCAATCTACAAGCAACAATGGATCTCCTTTGTCTACAACAGCCTTTTTTTAAAAGGTTGGGTGTATGAAATATTAGTGCAATGCTGGCTCACAAGCTTAAAGAAACATACCATGGTTGTTGTAGGCAGGTTCAACCATCTGACACCAGGTAAGGAGTCACACAGATGAACACTGGTATTCTCTTTAGTTCTCGCCCCCAGAGTACTCTCAAATAACAAGGCAAAAAAGTGGTCTAGTCGTCCTTTGTTACCTCCATCACAAAATGCCCTGCAATACAGATAATGGAGATTTGAGTTATTATATAGATTGTCAACTGTGCTCTAAGTAATGCTTTGAAAAATTCCAGGAAATCAGTTACTACCTGTCAATAGATCCAAAGATGACATGAAGTACTCTGCTGATGTCAGTCATTAGCTTCTTGAGCTGTAGAAGTGATACCCTGGAATATGAAAAGAACAACATAGTATTAGAGGCTGCAAGATACTAATGTTCACCCAACTCCTCTTTCTTCTCTTCCTCCACCTTATTTGTCCCCTCCTTCACCTTGCTTGCCTCCTCCTCATTCTGCTCCTTTCCTCTGCTCTTCCTTCTCCTGTTCTTTTACCTTCACCTCTTTCCTTGTCATTCTCCATCTACACCTTTTCTACCTCCTTATCCTTCCCTTTCGCATACACACAACTGACAGGTCTATGCTATTAACAGACCTCCTTGGCTCGGGTGTAATATTTTCCCATTTCAGACCATGTGTCATTCTCTTCAAAATAAGATCCTTTTTTGAGTTGTATCCATATTCATGTGTCTTCTCATATGCAACCAAGTGCAACTGTTAAACAAAGAAATGATACTCTAGGGAATGACAAGTGGTCTAGAATGTGAAAACATTATGCCTGAGCACACCTGAGCCAAGTAGGTCTATTATTCCCTTACTTACTTCTCTGATGGCAAACAGATGATAAGAACATGTTTCCCACTCTTGTAGTAGCCGATATTGACAAGTTTTTTCTTTAGCATCAAAGTCGAACTGAAGTAAATAATAAAGATATAGTTTTTAGTATCTCTAAAATCATCTAACTTAGTTTCAGCAGTGTCCAATAACTTTGTCCATATCTTACCTTTGAGCATGCCCTCCAGTCACAGATATCAGTAAATCACTCAGAGTTAGAAACACACCTCTTACAGCCAACAAACTAGCTGCCTCTTCTGTCATAGGATATTGGTAGAGTATGTCCTAAAAATGCATAGAAAATACAATGGTAAATTCTAATCTATACATGTAGTTTGAATCCCTAGAAAGAGGTGGGGCCTGGGAGGGGAAATTTTTATGATCTGGCCCTTCCCTGCATTCACCTCTTTGGTCTCCACCAAAATTTAAGTTCATTATCATTATCTGTAGCATGGTACTGTATAGCCATACCTTATTAGGCTCATCATCCTCACTGCTTGTTATGCTAAGATACATCACAAGATGAGGCAATCCTCTCAGATCTAGTCTAGGTTGCACACTAGGCTGTCCACTTATCAACTGTATCAAATGACTGTCATCTTTGGTTGGTGTATTGGATGAAATGACTGGTGTGGGAGGCTGATTAAACCTCTGTATTGTGAGGATTATCTAAAATATACAGAAATGACACTTAACACCATCATAACATCAACCTGCTCATAAAACAGGAATTGATGCGAGAGCTTAGAATATATCTGTAGGGCTTAAAATAATAGCCTGTCACAATCACCAGCCAAGTTGTTTTACGGCCATACCTCATTTCTGGTCAAAATTACCAGCAAAGCAAAGATTTACCTAACTGGACAAGTTTCAACACTGGCTTGACATTGTCCGATGAACAGTAATTGTTTCTAAAAGCCCTGATCTGTGAGACACAGTGCTGTCCTGGTTGTAGCACTTCAATGTCTAGGAATTCACAGACATACGTAATCTAGTCGACTCTGAATGCACAGATCTAGAATAACAAATTTAGACCTTACCTCCATAGGTCCTGTGATGGCTGCAAGTATAGTGTGTACATTACTAGAGTTTAAATCTAGCTTGTTCAAAGCAAGAATCACATCACCTAGTTTCCAAAAAATAAGGATATAGAACAGAAGTGGCATTATAAGAGATAAAAAGTTGTTGACCTTATCAACTCTATGGATCCATCCAAGTGGACATGGCTTTACCATTCATCTTGAGTAATGAAGTGTGAGTTCATTTGACGACTTGTTTCCCTCCCTTGTCGTATATGTTCTTGGATGCACTTGGGTTTTGCAGTCTTCTCCCTCCCACTCCAACACCCAACAAAGATCAGTATCATATAAGAACATGCGTAATAATGTAGGTAAATTACGAGCCTTGTATGAAACGACTGAAGAAGAGGGCCAATGGGCCTATAACAAATTCAAGTCGTGTAAAAATGACACGGCTTACTGCCTCATCTCTCATGTACTACTTTTTCGTGGAATTATACCAGCTCACTAGATAAACCATGCTGATGAGGCCCAATACAGGCCAAAACAACTTGCCACAGTTTCTAGTTGAGCTGGCTAATTTTTTATGCAACTTGAAGTTGTCAAAGGCCCATTGGCCCTCTTCTTCAGTCGTTTCATACAAGGCTCGTAATTTACCTATTACGCATGTTTTTACATGTATATGATTTCCGAGCCCATCCCACATGGCTTACCGCCTCATTTCTCAAAGACCAATATCAGATACACTCATTGAGTGACACCATGTGTAATACAAACATTATGACCCCCATGTTTGCCTCACCTATTCTAAGCTCTCCACACTTCAAAGATGGTCCATCAGGTACAAAACCCTTGATGTATATCCTCGAACCAGAATAACTATCATTCTGTGACAATCTTCCAGTCTTATCTCGTCCAGGAATAATCCCCAATAGTGTCTCTAGGCTCTGATTTCTGCCAGACCCAAGTTTTGGTGGTGTTACAATGACATGGACATCCTTTTTTATACAGTTTGATCTTGTTTTTTCTTTTCCTTTCGACATATCAAGTCCATCAGCTGTTAAGCTGTTCTTGAGATTGTTTCTCTGGTCAGTTTTTTTATCATCATTTTTGTCCTTCCGTAAGCTCGGTAGAATTCTTTTCACACTTGTTAATTTTTTAAAGACAGCATTGTTTTTGTCCTTGTTAGGGATCTCTCCATTTATCTGTAGATGTTCAAGATCATTCGAAGGAGGAGATGATGATTCTCTAAAAGGTTCGATGTAGAAAAGGTCACCCTTGTCCTGGACCTGCCCTGCCCAGGGAGGTTCCTCAAACCTGGAAAAAGATAAAAATAGTATATGAATAATTCATTCATCTGCAACCTTAAATGGTTTCAAAAAATGATTGATCCAAAAATAATGCCTTTGTAACGTATCTGCAGCTATGTAAGGATTTTCATATATTGAGTAACAGTACAAGGGAAACTAATATAAAGCATCGACAGAAAATATACATATATATTAGAATATACTTTAAAAATTTGAATTGCCGTTACAGGAAGGATCGCATTACATCTTTTGTTTTGTGGAGTAAAGTATCTTCAAAACATGATCCTGCTTTGTTTATCTACTACTCAAACGTGAAGAAATGTGAAGAACACGTTCAAGTATCAAAAAATATCATAAATTTGATTTAAAAAAACACTAATGAATAAATTGAGAATGAAGTTCAAAGAAGTTTTAGCGTTGGAAATTTAAACAAAATAGTTTAGACAAATCTCTACGTCGATTGAGACAATCTCAATGCCATAAAGTTTTTACAGTCACTGTGAATCCTAGATAGACGTAGGTATTATCTTTTTATGTATTTTTTCATACGGGTTCAATCAGAATTTTCCCTTCTTTATTTCTTAAGAAAATATAGTTTAAAAATACGAATGGTGCTGCAAAATTTTAGCAGCTATTTAAAAAATTTACTCAAACTACAACGACTGGGAGACGAAGAGTACATTTGTCTTATGCAAAAATAATCCTCTTTCATAAAGTCAGTTATTAGCGTTTATATTATTTAACATCCTTAAAGGTTTATATGACGACAATCCGCTAAAATTGTAGGAAATTTTAAAGGTTTCATGCAAAGATTTAAAATACGTACGACTCGTCGTCGTCTGAGTATTCAAACTCGTCCCTTTGGTCTCGAAACTGCACTGAATGATCGTAATACTCCGCTTGAGGATCGCAGTAGTCTCGTTGATATCTTCGGTGGTCATGGTCGTGATATTCTTGGTACATTTTAAGAGTAAAGCTTAAATTCCTTCGGGTGTTTCATGTTGTTATTTCGATTTTGTTCTTCAAAGCGACCGCCATCTTAGTTTTGCCTTTGCATCCGGGAACCCTTCTACTTCAGACCCAATCTCCCACAACACTACCCCTCAAAAATATCATAAAAATACCGAAAAATCACCCTTAAAAAAGCAACCAGAAAACAACCAAAAAATAACATACGAATTAAATATTACAATTACATCCTTTTATGACATAATAGTTAACTAAAAGGGTTTAAAAAATGCAAAATTTCCTAGGCTTTTGGGTTCAAAATAGCGTGAAAAAGCCTTACTAATTGTTGACATATCTAATCCTCGGTCATATTGTACTTCATCGTATGAATCATGTTTAAAAAATTCCTAAACAAAACTCGAAGAATTTGCTTAATCTAGGAATAATAACTAAAATGGCGCTGATAATTCTTCGTAAAGAGCGGCTCAATAAATACATTGTTGTTCAAGAATTCCGATAAAATCCCCATGGTAGTTGACCGGTAATGGCTAGACCAACTGTGGGATTATACTTCCGGTATTAGACGGAAATGGTTGATTTTAGGAGCACGTAGCCTTGTGTTGTCCAAGCAGTATAAAGTAAAACGCAAAAGTCGGGAATATAAAAGCGGTTAAAAGACCAATACATATCTGAGGGAGGAGTCTGTTCATACTAACGCGCTAATTTGGATTTCCTTTCCAAAGACTTGAACTTCCGGTTAAGGACTACATGTTTCTACTCAGTGCGTCTGCCAAATAAAAAACTCGAATATTTTACCTATTTTCTTGCTACGCGGTGTATTACAGTTCAGGAGTGCTTCTGGTAATTCAGTTTTGCGCTCAAATATTTTCAGACGATTCGCGATAAAACCACCGACCAATCATAGGTAATTTTAATTCAATAATACTAATTGAATAAACTAAAATGATAACGATAACCTAGAACTCCAGCACAAAAATAAAAAAATCTGCTATTAATAAAGCATCAAGTGTGTCTTCATCACATAACCTCACATTTCGTCACCAAGACTGTTGTTGCTTGGTGATTGTCAATTGATTTGCCGAGATCAAAAGCAAAAACAATTTCAACACGTGACCGTTAATGTCTTTAATATATACCCCCTAAGAATTTAAGGATAAAATATTCCTTACTTTGTTTCTTTAATCAGCTTCGTGTCATTTTCGGACAGTCTTCTGCTTCTTTTTCGTCGCTTCGGTTGGGGCCATCTCGATACTGTAGACCGGAAGTTCCTGGTTTGTGTATCTCTGCGCATCGAGGAAAAACGAGACCCAAGAATTTCAGATGTGACTGGACCTGCAGAATATGTCGTAAAAATTATTTTAAGAATGAGAAAATACAGTTTTAAATTTTTGTGTTTTTTTTCTTTTTTTTTCCTTCAGAGAGGATTCCACTGAAGAGTAGGGCGTTCATAGCTTTGGCTCAATGGCGTGCAGCGCTTCTGACTATAAACCCTAATTATTCTTCCAATTTATTTATTTTCTATTTGTTAGTTGATTTTTTAGTGTGCGTGGCATTTCTGACTAAAAATATTAAGAATTTATAGGCGTTTCACTCTGTTTCGCTTGCAATTGCAAGCTTAGTTTATTTGCCGCAGCACTGAACGTAACTCAAGTCTGCCGGACACTGCGCATACTCCGTTTTACACAAACTGCTCGGTTATGAAACGTTGTATAATTAATCGAATGGTAACCTAAATGCGCCCTAAAAATAGCGTTTATTTGTGCCTTGTGGCACTTTACAGGCGCTATTTCTAATCTCGCACAACATATATATATATATATACGCAAGTTATCGTCTTATACAAGGCTTCAATTGCGTCGAAAATAAACAAATTGAATACAGGTGTTCAAAGCCGGTAAAAGCGTTCGACTGTTCGATGCGCAAGTTCAAAAGAAAAATACCAATCTTTTTATATGAATGTGATGGTGGCCTGCAGGCGATCGGTTTATGTTAAGCGCGATAAACTGTATATATAATAAGAATGATAAATGAGTAGACAAATCTTTGAACACATAACACCTTGCACATTCTTTAGTCTTACCTTTATCAAGATCTTTACACAAGCTTTCGTCCTCTCTTTTTAAACAAATTTCAGTTGAGCTATCAGTTCAACACCTAAAAAAATTGCAATGATATTTTTCAACCTCTGCCTGCAAAAAAACTGTTCAGTTTTAATCCTATAGTCAAAATTCTAAGCATGATTCTATACAGTTGTTAGCATGGTGCTGTAGCACTTAGCCAGCCTACACGTACAGAAATCCTTACACATACATGATACTCTATTCGCCCAGATTTTGATAGTTTCCAAGATCCTTATCATTGTACAATTACCACATGTAAATTACTTTACACGTAGTGACTTTGAACAATTTATTTTTAATCAATTTAACGGAAAGCAGAACGCAGCAGTCTTAAGAACATTCGTTCATGAGATGTCAGATTTTTCTTGATTCGACATCTTCAAGGATTAAGTATTGCTATCAAAGCCTCAGGCTTAGGCCCTTGCGCTTGTACTAAAGATGCAGGTTCGACTGACAAGCGAAAGTCCAAGATGGTATCTGCCTTCGCAAAGCATAAAGGCCTTTGAACTAAGTTCTTATCAAGAGTAGTTGTAGTAAGAACATCACGCGTTAGGCACGTACACTGAAATTCACTGAAATAGCTCACAAGCGAAAGTACGAGGCATTTGCAGAAAAGAACGCTTAAAAATGTTACAAATCGTTGAGTAAACCAGTACTTTCCAAGTCTAAGAGTGCGCGCATTTTTAATTCTTTATCCTAGGACCACAAATCCCAGATCAACGTGAAGGAGTTCTATCAAAAGACTCATCACAAGATGTCATAAATGATAAATTGCCACTTTAATTTACGATAAAGCGAAGAGGAGAGACCATATAGGATTCGTTTTGTTTTTCTCACTCTTAACTTGCACAGTACCGTACGTAAAACCTCTCGTCTTTCAATCCGTTGCCGGCAGCACGCAAAAAGAGGCGGGAATGCTGAAGATATTCTCTCCAATTTTTTATTATGACGTCGAACAGTAAACGAGTTAGTATAGTCCATCAGTGATGGGTACCCCTTCAGATGGACTTTGATAAATGTAGATGTAGATGTACTTAATGGAACAGAATGAAACGCTTGATAAAAGCTAGGTAATCTTTATCAATTCTAGTTATCTCATCCATAAAAGCACACGCAGCCAAAACTTAAGGACTTTCCAATAATAACGACTAGTAAAGAATGTTTATCGATGTTGGATTCAGTCCACAAATTGAGCGTCTGTTTAACATCTTTCTGTAAGGTCATTTTCAGAAGTGGTTACATAAGTATCCTTCTTCGCATTCTGGTGCTAAGTGCTTATTATCGCTTTTCAGTTCTCGAGATCATCTTCAGACAAATGGCGAGGATAATCAGGGGTTTACTCTTGAAATAACGTTTAAATTTATATAACTATTAGATAGTTAAATCCTGCCATTATATATATAAGCAGTTTAAGCTTCTAATAGAAGATAAGTAGCTCTTCACTGAGATCAAAATTAACCTTTCCGTAATGATAATCTAGCTAGTTCACGATGATCGTTAAAATTAGTTTTTCTGTAGCGGAATACATTAGCGGAATCCCATATGATTACACATTCAGGCAGGGAGTCCGTTAACCATGTTGGAAGATCGATTGAATTGACATGTACTTTTACAGTTCAACCCTCGTTCAACGGACGGTATCAGTACGGAAACTTGTTTTTGTTTCGGCGATAAATGCGTTTACTCATTCTTACGGACACCTTGTTACAGAGGACACTTTCTCTCTGGTCTCTTGGGTGCCCATATTATTTCAATGATTGAACTTAAAGATCCCTGACCTTCTGACCGAAAGAAGAACGATCGACAAACCAGAATGTTATGCACTCGCCTGTCAAACACAGTACGAAACAGATGAGCAACATATGCTTCAGTGTGATCAGGGCGGGATATAAGTCATAGATAAATTAGAACAATTGTTACAGGGTGGCCTTTAACTTATTAAAAAAATTCGCAGCTCCTACGCCTTTCAGGCAGTAGTTACAAAAAAAACCGTGAACTTCGCCTGGAATCAAATTATTAACCAATCCATTCCATTATTTTATATTGCATTGCGCGTGCTTCCAAAAGGCCTCAAAGTCCCAATTGTGCCATCCAACATGGCGAACATGATTGATTGATTGAAGACTTCATTTAATGAGGGTGACGTACACGTGGCAGTTGCTAACTGATTAAATTGTGGCCCTCGAGTTTTTTAGCACGGGCACTGAAGATGGTCGTCACCAACGTCTTCAGTGGATTTTTTACGTCCGCCTTATATAGTGAAGACAGACGGGGCCTACGGTTTTAAGACCTTGTCCGAGAAGCTTTGAAGGTCTAACCATTTGCAGATGTAATTACAAAGGCAGCACCTTCTCCTCAGTTATTTTAAGACCACCCTGAGTGTTGGCCCGGCCGAGGCTTGAACCACGACCTTCCGCACAACAGATCGACGCTCTTACCAACTGAGCTAACCGGGTGGCGGTCACATGACCTATAAGTGGCACATTGGAACGGATTTAGGATTAGGTGGGGACTCAGAGCAACAAGGTCAAAAGCCTCCTACTTTGAGAGGTCTTTAGTATTGAGTTAGACGTCACAGTAATCTGCCGTGTCATCAATATGACATCACCGGTGACACCAAGGTATATGTCTTCATCACCGGCAGAGGTTTGACTAGATAAAAGGCAATATCTACCATTTACCTTTGAGATTTAATCAGTATTGGATAGTGACAAATAATTATTAAAGAGCTGTCTTCCTAAGGAACTTGTATTCAAAGAATTACTCAGTGTGATAATAAAGTTGTGGGTTTGAAGTGAATTTGACGAGGATACACATTTTAAAAAAATGTCGTCTCGCTAACAGACACTAAAATGGGTTCCTCGCACGCTGCAAACCAATCAAAAGCTAGAAAATCCGACATGTCAGAAAATAGAGATAGATAGAGAGAATGTCTGCGCGCGCAGTTATAACTCAAAACTGACAGGACACGAGCGAGATCACCACGGTTGCCGCCCCGCAACTTTCCACACGGACCCCCAAGTAAACCCCGAAGCAAACTGGGAGGCTTGCACTCCCACAAACAATATAAGAAAGAACCGTATGAGTGTCATCCTCTTAAAACTAAAGGAGATTAAATATTATTTGGCTTACGGGAAATATTTCAAGCCGTTAAGGTCAAATTTGGACGTAAACGGGACTTTCAACATGAATTGTTCGAAATTCTTACCTTATCGCAAAACTAACATTGGAATGTTAGTCTAACAAGTAAACAACACAAAGTATCGGATTGTTCGAAGTATAAAAACAAACTATTATTATTATTTATGGTAGCCTTGTGGCCTTTGGAATCAAGAGTCCGTATCTCAGTAAGATATATATAAAATTTGAAGACTTTTAACCTCCGCTAATTTGATAACTTGGAATATTAAGACATTAATTCAAGTGTTTGTTCTTTTATTGAGCCGAGAAAAACAGCGTTTACTTGTTTCTAAGAACTTCAAGGCCTGTGGGCTTTAGTATATATACATAAAGTAAACTCGATGCAAGAAACCTGCTTAAACGATTTGAGATCCGATATCCATTACTTGATACGACCGGGGTTGATCTTAGCGCCATCATTGTTTTTTCTCTAAAAATAAGCGATATGGAAAAGTCATCAAAAATCGCTTAAAATATTTCTGGATGGTCAAAAGAAGTATCGTATTTTATCGAGCAAGGCTTGGCGTTCTTTCAAATGAATCTAATTTATGAAAGGCAGTTTTGGCCAGTGATGAAATGAAGATGGATGTGAAATGGAATTCGAATTCTCTATTGTTATTCCTAGCTGGCAAAAGTATGCTAAACAAAAAACTAGCTTAGAGATATAAGTTCTCTAATACAAGAGAACGAGGATTTAAACTTCGTACTTTAAGGTAAAGCTTACCTTGAAACAACATTGGAATAATCGTACTTTGTCACTATTTGTATCGAGATATTCTCATACAATTCTGCAGTACACCAAAGGTATGTCCAATACGAGCTTAAACCCCAGTGTAACAACCAAGTCGAAGTCTGAAGACTATTATGTCTAACGCGTGTCAGGAAGGCGAGTTGTGATGAATGGGCCCTGACTCTTCGTAAACACGGCGTTAATTAGACTGGAAATAGAAAACTACCAGTTGTATTAGGTGTTAATAGACTTCTCATTACGTTTAAAGACACGCAGAACTACAACGATCCAATCACATGCGAGACTACTTCAGACAGAGAAAGAATGACATCAAAGTAGACTGACTGCTGCCCCCTTTGATTTTAGGGCTTATCTTGAGTTTGGGGATACTTAATCCATTTGACATTTTATGTCGTTAATGAAGAGGTAGAACAAATGGCTAGGAATTCTATCGAATCACGGAATATACCAAGACTTTGAGCAAGTCACCAACTCCAGGAATAATGATTGGTTTGTTTTTGGGAAGAATACGTGGGAAATTTGCCAGCTTTCTGTGGGTAAAAGCCGGACAAGATTGTATAATGCTATACGAGAGTGGAATACTTTCGACTGTTTGAATGACGGCACGGTTTCCGTATTTGCTCTCGTCTACATATCTACAAGATGTTATTGGCAAATCACGTCAGATGATTTGCAAAACTAATAATGAAGTTAATTACTACAAATACTACAAGCACTACTACTAGTACAGAAATAAAAAGTAATAAAACTATTCACAAAAATATCGAGAATGAATTCATCTGAAAAAGAGATTGAAATTTCCAAAAGTGAACGACATTTACAGATGTGATATGAGAATAACAGGAGTCAATAAATCGAATAGATCAAATGCCTAGTTTTTCAATGTCTGGCGAACATATGGCTTAGATTTAGAACCGGAATGCATACGTGAAGTGCAGCGACACGGAGGCCAGTCTTTTATCTAAAAAGAAATCCAACTTTAGCGTAAACTTTAGATTTGATTTCATTCCGACGGCACTGACGCGCAAATAAGCATCTTGACTTTGCGTGGATTTATAGCGAAATACCAACACGTTCTCTTAATCGGATTAAAACATCATCGATCACAATAAACTATTTAAAAGAATCAAATATAAATTTGATAAATTTTTGTTTACGCTGCGCCGACTCATATTCATCAATTGTATGTTTGCTCAAAAGTCAGAGATAAGATTTCGTCGTCTTTTTCTTTCATTGCGACTCTTCTAAATTCCCCCATCTTGCTCAGTCCTACACTGCATATTTTTGACACAGGGATCTCAATCTATTACTTCTCGGTAAAAAAGAAAAAAAATCAGATCAAATTTCGTCGATGCCCAGAGCAGTGAGACAAGTGTACTATCACTACGTACGCAACACAATCTAAGAATGTGATGCTTTTTTGTTGTTGTCTTTTCCCTGTCATTTTGAAAAGCTGCTCAAAATAACATGCTGCGTGAAAGATTATCTCTTTCTTGATCAACGATAATGTGCGACCCTGATTATTTTCCCGCCGTTTTCTTTTAGTATCCTTGGGCGGATTGCCTGGTTTCCAGAGGCTCGCTCGCTCCAGTGCTTCTCGGCCGTAGGTTTCGTTATCATAGGAAACCAGGGTAGGATCGCAACGGAATCAATACTCTTTTGAAAGTGATTGCGCTCTCCTACTTTCAGTCTTAAAGTACTTTACCTTCTACGTGGTCTTAGTATTTGGCTGTTTGCAAGAAATATTTTAAATTCTTAATTGTTTTTCATGATTTTAGGTTGAGGTTTGAGTTAAAGGTTGTCGAAGGCGCGCTCTCGGCCTGTTTTGTGCGACTTTCTTGAGGAGAGCATCGACTATTAATAGTCCGGCTGTGTTATAAAGGAAATCTTTAAACCCTCTGTAAGAACCCTTGATAAGAAAAACAACAACGTCATGACCTACCTCGAGGACAAAATAAATAAATAAACGATAACGAAACAATGGCTTTAGGGATATTGAAGCTAGCAAGTTAATGATTTCAACCCCCCACCTCAAGCTAGCTGATGAAAAATAAGAAATAATTTGAAAACTAGACACGAGAGCTAGCATAACCATAAATATTTAGTATCAATTGAGCCGATATATTCATAGCAAGTTAATCGTAGTGTCGGCGGAGTTCGCTTTACGCTCTGCATGAAATCGCAAGGACTTATTATTCGTTCGCAATACTTATTATTTTTAGACTGCTAATCTTAACTTTTCGTGCAAATTAGCACTCAAATTCGGTAGACAGAAGTTAACAGACTTGTTATTCGTTTGCAAGACTTGTTATTTTTAGACTGGTAATCTAAACTTTTCGTGCAAATTAGCACTCAAATTCGGTAGACAGAAGTTAATAGTCTTCAACAATGTCAAGCTCTAGTTCAAAAACAAATATTCTAACAAACGTTAATGTGACTAAAAATATTGATAATAACAAAAATGTGGGCATTGAACTATGCGGTTTGGATTAAACCGGGATTGAAGCCGAGACTTAGTGTACTTACAGTTAAGAGTTGCTCTTCATCCGGCCGCCAAAACTCTTTTATCATATAAGCCTTTCGGTGAGACGAGAGCTTAGTCTAGTAAAGTCGTTGAAAATTGAACCGGTTTGCGTCCATCAGATACAGGGTACGCAATAAGAACGAAACAATATCATCTTTTTCATTTTAAACGAGTTCTTAATGGTATGTGTTAGAGGCTACGAAGGCAAAAAATTGAGGATATTAACTTAAATGATATAAAGTTAGCCCTACTTATTACTGACCAAACCCGCGGCCTACTCTGTCAAGCTTTTACTCATCGCTTACGTACTCTACCTCTTTCATTTGTCTACTGGTACTTCCGGCTTGTCGATCGTTAGGGGTGTTCACGTGAAAGTGAGTGTCATATAGTGACCTTGCCATGCAGGACTGGAATAATAACACTTTAGACTAGTAATGGGAATCTGAGACAGACGAAAGTAATATAATCAAAACATTTATGAGAAGTGTGCTTTACAGCACGACTTGAATCTGCCTTGTTTCTCCACAATGATTGATGATTCTAATAGGCCACGTTCAATATCTTAACATGAACTCCAGAGTTGAATATGAATATGACTTGAATATGGTACTTCATTGACGGTCAGTACAAACACGTGGATCACCAAATACTTTTATTGGTAAGATTGAAAATAATGTACTATATGCGAACTTGTACTTCCTACTAATAATAAGACACTTTTGGTAGAAATGCTAGTCAGTTTACCACTCAACAAACATTATAATCAAATCTACAGCACTCCATTGATGGGGATTATGCGATAGGAAACGTTTTTATTCCAGAGAGCCTCGTTAAAGTACTAGAATTGTAATATCTCGAACGTGGCCTATTCAAAATTATTTTGTAGAATATACTAAAACGAGTCACTCGCTTTATACTTGTTTTGAATCGAGCCCGCGTTCCCTTTGGTCATCGCCTTCTCCCAATATTGAACGCTGTTTGATACTAATGCAGCACGTACCACTGTGAAAATATATAATACTGACTCATTTGACGTTCCGTGACCGTGCAATGGGACAGTATATTCTGATTGGAAAAGTGGTAACCTCCGGGCTTGGTTTAGTCCTTATTTCTTACTGCGCATGCTCGGTGAAATAAAAATTAATTTGTCGACTATGCGCAGTCAGAAATAAAGGCTCTGGGTACGAGATTGGAGATTTCTACATTATACGGGCAGCGCGCATGCGTAGTATTCACGATTTTCGATTGCGTAAAAACATGTTGCAATGATGCTAAATCAAGAAAAATCAAATAAAGCCTTCAATTTCCGATCTTCTTTGCACTTTCAATTACCTTCCATGCGGTATAGCATAAATATTTGCTAGTCTTTGTGTTGAACCGAATAACCGATATCAAAAAGTGGCGGTATCGTAGACCAAACTAAATTGCTGCCATCTTAAAATTGGGCTCCATTCTAACCGACGGAACTCTAATCCCCGATATTCTACCATATATCACAAAAGAAAAAAATACTTGAAAATCTAGCAGTAATATTCAGTCATGCAAATATGATATCAGCTTCACTTTCTTGCTTCCAATTTTGAAAGCAAAACTAACGCTTACAGTGAAAACACTCACACCGTAAACACTTCCACTTTTTTCCCCCACTTAAAAAAAATGCGTACTGTAAATTAACCCTTGAGCTAGTCGATTGAAAATAAGATTTATTTTGATCACTCGGTGTATTTGAACTAAATGCTTCATTTTAGGGAGTCTAAAACAGTGGAAAGTTCGAGAAAATATATAAAAACCTGGAAAAAAAACATCCTCAAAGTCCTCACGGTTCAAAGTTTCGTCACTGTACAATCAACTGGAATACTTATGTTGCCTGTAATGAATTTCCTTTGAGAATCTTAATATTACTTGTTATGAATTATTTCTTTTAATCTGTTGCATCCTGCTTCGTTCCGAAGGCAGGAAATCCTAAAACAATGAAAATAGTCGGATTAATTGGTCATTTTTTTGGTGCTAGACAGGTATTTGATAAATTTACATTTACTTTTTTCCCCTGTCATGCAAGACTCCTTGACCTCCTTCTTTAATTCCACTAAACGAAGAAGATTTAAAAAAAAAAAAAAAAAAAAGATGTAAAATACACTTTAGGAAAGTACAGTTAATCACGACTATTACTATTACTATTACTAAGAACCTAACCCAAAATGTTTTTTGGTTAAATTTTGTATGTATATTATTCGTATTTTTGGTTTTGTTGTGTTGCATTGAGTTGATCAGTTTTGTAATTTGTTCAGTTTCTGCGAACGTGTGCGGGGGTAAATCATATTACAAAAAGATTAAGAATAGTGTTTGTTCTTCCCGCAAACGGTACGGAAACCAGATGCTTTCCAGTAAACTCTTTAATGATTACTAAAAAACCTGGGCCTGGTTGTACGAAGCCTATTCAAAGGATAAATCCTATCCAGTGGATAGGATTTATCCGATAACAGCATCGACTTATCCACTCAACCGGGCCCAGGAAGCTAAACTGGCGCTAATGGTGCCATACTGTTGGCGGGTGATGATCGTATTTAGAGGTAAGGTTCCTGCAGCTATTAATGGTGAATGCCGGTGCTAATGGCGGATGACATTTACATTAATACTGCCTCTGCTGATGGTGGGGCTTCAGCATATGGTTCTAAGGGTGGGGCTGTTCAGGATGTTGATGTTAATGCTGGCGCGCTTTTGCTTAATGGTAATGTTTTTCAAAGTTGTAGAGGGGTTGATGCTGATGGTCAGTGGTACGTGGGCCTTGCAGTGTGATCAGCTGCTGACGATGACAGAAACGGCGGTCGAACAAAATTAATGATAAATAAATTTCTATGAATGAGATTCCTTAAGTGATTGAGTTTAGCCAATCAGCGCGCGTTTATATTATAGCTGCAATCAAACCAAGGGATAAGAAACATTCTTGATAAAATAGGAACTCAAGGTTGATTAAAAAAAGGGACATTGAGCAACGAAAAAAGGAAGTTTTTTTATAATTTATATTCGACTCCCACTGAAGATTTTTATTTTTTGCATCCGCCAGACAGACCCCGAGGTTTAACTTTGATTCTATCCGGATTACTCGATAATACGACGATAACGACCGCTCTAACAATGTCCATCAGGAGGCGTGTGCATGTGATGTGTCCTATCAAGCACGAAAGAAAAATAGAAGATATTTCCATGTTAAAAAGAACCGGATAAAAGATATTTGAAATGTCCTTGACACTTATGTATATAGATGTAAAGAACAACTAAACGTTTTAAATCTTAGTGATAAGTTCTTATTAATAGAATTAACGAGAAGACGGGTGTTACTGTGCTTATAGCTCGAGGTTTAAAAGGATATCGTGGTTGCAGAGAGAGCCATTTTCGAGTAAAAAGGCACTCGTCTTCGATTAAAACACATTAGTTTTTTTTTTTTTTTTGAGCTTATATTTAAAGAACGACGGACTGGACATGGCGTACAACGTAATAATTCGTTTTTAATGTAATTAAAGATAAGACGGGTGTATTTGCTTTGTTTTGCGTTCAGTAATAAGACGTGTTTGCTCTTGAAGCCATCAACTTGGCCGGTTCTTTGAAGGCACTTTCGCTATTCTATTCTGAAAACTGAAAGGTTTCTTTGAAAACGTTTTTTTACATTTCCCACTTGAGATTCTTTCTATTTCTATCACTGTTGCAGGATTTATTATTTACCATTTATCGTTGGCGTTTCGAAAGCTTCAACATTTTCACTTTCAGTTGGTTTTATACGGCGAGCGATGGGCAACAGTACACAAGTTAATTGCCATATAGAAAATAGATTCACCCGGTTGTATTTGTTTAATTATATATTATTTCCTGGCAAAGGTTCAATGAATAAATAAGCGTAATATAATATTCATTTTGTCCTGGCCGAAAAAAATAAAGAAATTCAATCCAATTATTTTGAATAAAATATCGATTTTTTTGTCATTTTTAAACAGCCTCAAAAGCTACCAAGGGCTTTAATTTTTTTCTGTTTCTTTAAAGCGTATGAGGATAAATTTATTTTACATTTTTTTACATTTTACAGTGTGAGAAATGGACTGTTTTTAAAGTAAGTTGTAATTTTTTACGGCTTTTTCCTGCCTCAAAATATAATTTTAATGAATAGAAATATAGGATTGAACGCTTACATCTTTATTTTATATTATTTCATGGTTTCACTAATTGTGGGAACCCCAATTGCTGTTCCTTTTATCCCGAGCTAAATTTATATTCTTCATTACACCTAAACTTTGTTTGTGAACAAAAATTATCCTTATAGAATATCAAGCTTAATTTTTAAATTATTTGAATTAGCGGTATTTTGTGAGGTTAGGCGAGATAGGATTTAATCATGAGGTTATTCACATGCGAGTTTAGCTTGGCTGCCTTTGATAAGGTAATCTAAACAATCTTTGCCGTCCCCCCATTTATATTCCTTTTCATTCCTCATTCTCATATTATTTGAATTAATATGAATAAAGAAGGCTTCAGGCGAGCTCACTGGGAAGTGGATAAATCCGAAAGCCAAAAATGAAATAAGAAATGATACCGAAATAGAAAATTTCATACAGCGACGAAAAAATTCTACGATGAGATGATTGTGATTTTTAGTGATTCCTTAGTTGTTTATCGAGAATGAAAAAGCGCTGAATAATCTTTCAAAAAGCGAGCAACAGACTGTGGATGACGAGAAGATTCAGAAAACCAGGTGTTCAAGGCGTCAATTCAAAGTAAAATATTCCATAATTTCTACTCGGAAGTGCCATTTGCGGCTGCGCGGTTTGAGTTTTAATCTGTTTATCTTTCTCGTGGTTCAGTAGGACAGCGAAACCTTACAGACCATCAAGTATTTAGCACTAGTGGGAACGTCCTATCGCCGCTTAAATATATCCCTATGGATATGCAGTCTCCTAAGGGAACAGTCAATGACCAGAATCTACCGGCCGTAGTTGAGTTGAACGTTGGAGGCCAACTATATACAACGTCTTTGCCGACGCTGCTGAAAGATTCAGACTCGTTGTTGAGTGCAATGTTTAGCGGTAGGCAGAAAGTCCCTCGAGACTCCAGAGGTCGCTTTTTTGTCGACCGGGACGGCGTACTATTTCGTTATATTCTGGACTACCTACGAAACTGTAAACTGGCTCTTCCTGAAGGATTTAACGAACGAGAACGACTGTTGATGGAGGCAGAACACTTTAAACTCAAGGGAATGGTTCGCGCTATTCAGCGTGAAAGTGATACTCCAAAAAATGGCAAAGACAAAGCTCGACCCGGGGGTTATCTGTCTATAGGAGTGCGTGGAACGTATGCGTTTGGAAGAGATGGGGTGGCAGACGTCAAGTTTAGGAAACTCCAAAGAATTCTAGTCTGTGGAAACGTTGCTCTGGGAAGGGAAGTTTTTGGAGATTCTCTTAATGAAACCAGAGACCCGGATCGCGACGACCAACGCTACACAAATCGTTTCTATTTGAAACACAGCTACTTGGAAAAGGCGTTTGATCTGCTAAACGAGCATGGTTTTCGACTGCTAACTAGCTCTGCTGGGGGCGCAGGCTATGACCCTGAAAACGAGGAAACAAAGTGGAACCACTTTAATGATTATGTGTTTTTTAGGGATTGATTAATTATACCTTGCCGGTGATGACTGGCTGGATAAATGGATAAGCTATATATGCTGTGTATATCAGTATCAGATTTTGAAAAGCTGTCTCACACACAGCCTAACTCTTGAAATTTTGGCGTTTTTGAAAAATGTCCACCGCCTCAGTTAAGTCTGGTTACTGAACTGGCGCTTTCAATTCAAATAGATATTACTTCGTTTTTTGAGACACACAAAGACGTACCTTAGGCCCAACTACAGCTAGCTAGTTAGTTTTATTCCGCGAAGTAAGCGGGGAAATTGTTAACGTGTTATAGATGTTTTTCGTACAATTTCCAAAATGGCTGATAAAACTTCATGGTTTTTTTTTTGAATTAAAAACACGGAAGATTGAACCGGTCGTCGAAAGTCAATAAACAGAAAAAGATTGTAAATTTGCATCTCGGAAACGCTGAAAATGAAAGACTGTGTATAGGTAGAAAACACGTTTTAGAACATCAATTTATTTGCGTGAAGTAACTATAATTTCACGTTGAACAACAGCATTGAATAAAGACAGAACAGTGGGGAAAACGGCCAGTATGTTATTTGGTTTAGCTAGACTGCCAGTTAAAATAAAGAATTAGCTAATCATTAGCATGAAAAATATAAAATGCATTCAATCGAAACTCGAATGTAAAATGTTTTCTTTTTTTCCCCAGCATGATTCGATATGTTTTCCTTTTTATTCTTCATTTCTTAAGTGAAAATAAACTCAAAGGTGATTGAAGTTATGGGGGTTTACTTTACTAGCTCTTTTTTGTCATAGGTAGTCCGACTTTTGGAATAAAAAGCTCATTACACAAGTTCGACAGCTTTGAGTAGTATTGGGACGATGATTTTCATCACACAGAACCGGCGTCTTAAGATTTAGAATTCCCACAAGCTAAAAAGACCTTAGCGAAGAAATAAGTGAACAGTTCCTTTCCGTAATATAAATAATTAAACTCGGATTATTATTATGGGGATATTCGGCCGATAAACCCTTAAAGACCAAAAATCTCAAAACAACAAACAACGAAGTAGACGCGTTCTAAAAGAGAGCTGCAGCCCTTGGATGTCATATTTAGTTAAATGATTAATGATAAAGACTAAAGGTGCAAATAGGATGATAATATGATGATGAGCTTTTTAAAGAAGTCTTGACAGTTTGGGATTTATCACAAGCGAGAATAGTACTCGCTCGAAGAAGGCTATAAGGTTATTTAGCGTGAAAAGTATACAAAAACATGAGTTGAATCTATTTGTGTTATTCATGTTGAACTCAGTGAGGCTATAAGCGAAGTACGTATGCTAATGTTGAGCTAGACGCTGGCGCTGAAAGTGAACAAAAGAAAACAATTCAAGAGCATAAATCTTCAGTTTTTGGATGAAATTTCTAAGACGGTTGGTCAAAGGATTTGAACAAATTAATTTCGGAACAAATCAATGATAAAACTTTTCAAAAAAAGTTTCCAAATCTGATCTTTTCTATGGTTAGTACCTGGTATTGTGGGAATATTGCGGTTCACATGTGGGATTTTAGCAATTCATTTCAAATTTAAATTTCTGTAATTAATTATTCTGTATCGTATTTAATATTCAAGTCTTTTTTGTTTTTGAATCTAAATATTTCAATATAATCAGGTCAAAATCGAAATGGAATGGTTTAAATTAAATATTTTTTACTCGGCGCTGTTGTAGACGTTTGTTATGTCATCTTCCAGCGCGAATCTTAATTATGATTTGGAGAGGCAGTTTTGGTGTATATGTTATAAAAACAATAAAAATTAATGAAAAAAAGAGGAGAGGAGAGGAGAGGAGAGGAGAGGAGAGGAGAGGAGAGGAGAGAAGAGAAGAGAAGACAAGCGAGGTGTAGGAGAAGGAAGAATGCACCAATTCAAAAGTATTTCAACCATTTACTTTTATTGTCTTTTGGAAGGTACTTGGGAGATATTTTTCGTTTCGAATATCCTAGCACATTTTACATATTAATATTTAGATGAGAATGAAACAATGAATTATCTGAACTATTAACTCTAATTTTGTTTCAATTCTGATTTTAACTTTTTAGATGACTATTCTTTTTATAACCTTTTTTATATTGATCTTTTACTGGAGTTTGCCGGTGATAAATAGAATATAAACAAGGGCCAGAAAATACATACTATATTGAAAGCATTGAAATATATCTTATGCATTCTATCATAACACTGGTTGCATAAACTCTAAATCCTTTTCTTATCGAAATCCTTTGTCAAACTAATCTCTTTTCTGACCTCTGACAATTACTGACATATCCAAAAATATAAATAACAAGAAAATGACAAGTTGTATTGTTTTTTGGTTTTTTTTTTTCCTGGTGGATTTTGAGTTCTAATTGCTTAGTAATTGTTTCAGATGCAACTGAAACAACTTCAGCATGGGTTTTTGTTTTCTCAAGATGGTACATGTCAAGTTGAGGAATGAGTGAAGGTATGTATTTGTGAAGAAATGAAAGAGAAATAGGAACAAGTAATCAAATACTAAATGACAGACGGATGGTGGTGAAATTGGAAAGGAAATGGACTAGACACATGTCGATTTGAGGAATTAGTGAAGCTATTCATTAAGAATGGAAAAAAGGGAGAAGGTATCAAATACCGATAGTGGAAACAAGAAAGCAAATTGGAAAAATATATTTAAAAAAAAAGAAAAATATGTGAAAATGAATAAGATGGGAATATCTTAAAAAGATTATAAAGAAAGTTTGAATGAAAAAAAAGAGAGAGAAAAAGCATCTTTTGAAACACTTGAGTATTTATAGTTTACATTTAACTTGAAACTTAAACTTTACATTCACCTAAATTCTAATCTATTTAGAATGATTTGGTTTAACAATCAAAGTAATTTTTGTCCTGCCTGTACAATTTTTTTCCAGTGATTATAGTGTGCAATTTTTTAAGAGGAAAGGAAAATAGAATTTCCAGGCTATACAGAAATTCATATTAGTCATATGATAAATAAATATTACTTTGATATCAACATGTAGATGAGGTGATATTGATCTAAATTCAATTCTGTTTTAATATGCATTGATGGGGGGGGGGGGGGGGGGGGGGGGGGGCGGGGGAGGGGAGTCAAAAAAAAGTTGTCATTTAAACTGATTTCCCCACAAATCTGTCCAAGATATTTCCTGTTTCCCAACTCTATCAGCATCTAGACAAAATATTTTAACCCTTTTTTAAAAATTTTGAAATTCATAAGGTTAGGTTTCTGGCAGTATACATACCTGTTTAGGTGATGTGTGCAAATGTACTCGAATCTGTGAACCATACTAAATATGGGGAAAGGCAGTCTTTAATTTTAGAATAATGTATCATCAGACTGTCTGTGAATTTATGACCAGCAAAAGTCAAAAATAAGAGCAAGATGATCAGAAGGATACGACATGCAAGGTAATCCATCACTTCCAATGTCATCTTCATCAGGTACCCCTAAATAACCAGTTACTCGAAGGTTTGATGAGTGCCAAACGTAATCGATGGTATGTTTGACTTCTCCATTTGGTCGCTGTTTGTAAGTAGTAAAATTCGGTTCGTTTTGGCTTGCTGTTTTGTATGCACTTTGGAAAGAATAACTATTATTACCTTCTTCCATAACACTATATACTGGTTCAGAGGGCTCTGCATTAAAATCACCACAGACCAACACCTCAGGATTTTCACTTTCAACAAAGTTTGTCAAAGATTTAAGAATACTTTTTGCTTGAGCAGCTCGTAATTCCTCAAATCCTGGTTTGGCTTTTAAGTGTGTAACCACACAGCATAAACCTTTCTTTTCTTTTTTGTCAAAAAGTTTCACAAGCAAAGCTACTTGGTTTGTTGTTTTGTCTTCTTGATCAAGTAATGAAATCTCTTCTGACTCCTCCAATTTGAACCTTTCTTCGTCAAGGAAGATTGCACAGCCATCTGGACCAGAATTATCAGCAAATTTTAAGCAAGGTGAGTCTTTCTTGGGAAGAAAGAGTCCTTCATAGCCAAGTTCTTGTAGTTTAGGGAGGTAGAAATCAGAAAAATGGTCAACTTCTTGCAAGCATATAATATCAGGGTTGTAGTTGAGGATTTCTTGGAAGCTACGGTGCTTTCTGTTGGACCATGCTAATGCTTGAATGGGACACTTGATAAAGTTAGAGGTGGAGCTGGACGATGATAATGCTGAAAATGATAATTATAATATTTGAAGTCATTAAAGACAGACAGACAGACAGACAGACAGACAGACAGGTAGACAGAAAGTTCAAAGACAGACAAGAAATATTTTTTTAAAGACAGGGAAACAAATTAAGAAAGAAAATAAATGAATGAATGAAAGAATGAATAAATGAATGAATTATTGAATGAATGAAAGGACAAATAGGTTACAGATAGAATGTTAGATAGACAGATCATAGCTAATAGAGAAAGATGATAAATGAAAAGATGGGAAGATTGACAGAGAGACAAATTAAATTATCAATGTTGAAGCAACTAGCTACAAACGTTATAGCTTTAGCTTAACTTGAAGGCTTTGCAAGCTTAAAAGGTATCTTACGCTGATGCATGTGCTGCTCAACTGATCTGAACGATTGAACTCTAAAATGTTCAAAGGGCAACATAAACACTCCAAAATAAATGACGGAATAAGGATATTTCGACATTTTCTTTGATCTTTTAGACATCTTACCATCAGCCAGCACATTCCACTGCATCACGCGAAATTCAGAACTTTCTTGAGAAACCCCAGCGTACTTAGTAAGAATAAAAGACCTCTCCAGTAATCCTGGAAAGTTCTTGACTTCTAATTCAGCCAATTTGATGGCTTCTTTTCTCAGTTGAAGCATTCCGCTAAAATCTTCATCCGCCATCTTTAGCGTGTTCGCAAAATAACCCAACTGTGGGGGGGGGGGGGGGGGGTGGGAGTTAGGTTTGGCTAGAACATTCATTTCTAGATATTTAGATCATAACTATTTATGCCAATTAGATAAAGTAAGAATGTATCTAGTCATTTATTTTATATTGTGCTTTGATTATAACACAAAGTACGTATTAATTACTAGAGCTTAAATAATTTTGTTTGGTACCCTCCCTAGATAGTTTTTTTAGGGCTTATCTCGTGGAGAGCTCGTGGAGAATACATGCTTATTCGGATGATGTTCGTAAGGGTTCGGGATCCAAACGTAGGATAGGAACCCCTCAGTTGGAACGAAACCCGTGACAAGATCATTGAAAGATCATTTTAGACATTGATCTTTGCCTTAAACCTTTTCTTTTATTCGCGTGAACCGTATAAACTTGTCTTCAAAGTGTTCTAACTAGTAACCATGACTTGCAAGTGCTCTCTTCTATGTCTATCTATAGCCTTGGCTTTCATTGGAGCTGCTTTCTTAGTCACTGGCTTGGTTTTATGGCTAGATGGAATCTTTCAAAACATCATTAATAAAAAAGTAGATGAGGTTAGTAAATTGGTTGGTAATAATTTGTGTGATTTTCATCGATAATTCATTATACATTATGGATTACGAAAGCTATAAAATGCTGAAAAACTTTTTAAAAGAACTTACATAAGCTTACTGTATCTTATATAAGCTTATTATTGTGAGTTTTGTTTATATATTTTCTTTGTTTGAACGATTTTCTAGAGCATCATGCTGAAGGAAGGAGGTCTGGTTTTCAAGCAGTGGCAGGAACCAACATCGCCCATTTTAATGCAATATTTTTTCTTTGATCTGAAAAATCCACAAGAAGTTTTTGAGGGCAAAGGAAAACCATTTTTATCACAAAAAGGTCCATATTCATACAGGTACTGAATATATATAATACAATATTTGTAGTCGGAGGGGGTTTATTGTTTTAATATTTGACGTCATTTTAAAACAATGATAAAATGTTTCTGAGCTATTCTCCAATAACAACTCAGGAATTGACTTTTTGAAATAGGTCAATTAAATTTTTTTATAATATCAAAGATAGAAAAGTATATTCAAGGGCATAACCAGGAAGGCTGAGGGAGTCAGCCCCCCCCCCCCCTCCCCCACCTTGTGACAGCTTTCTAGATTTTATACAGTATTTTTTTTTGTAAAAATATAACTTAAATTGTAAAGCTTTTCAGGGGCACAAACAAAATAGCTGGATTTTTAATTTTGCCAACCACCCCCCCCCCCCCCTCAAAAAAACCTGGCTACACCCCTGATATTATAACTTTAATATCCTAATACTACCAAAAGCTGTTAGGTTTCATAGCACAGTCTGCTAAAAGATTATATTGTGCCCATGCAAGGCTTTCCATTTTATTGCATAGTATTTTGGGAGGTGTCGATTTTCTATTCCTCGATTAATTTCTTCAGGGAAATGAGAAGCAATCACATTAGGAACTGGACCAATGGCAACACAGAGGTCATATTTATGCCAAACAGAACCTATATATTTGATCCAGAGACCTCGTGTGAGGGATGTAATGATACACTGGATACATTCACTACTGTTAACATTCCACTTCTGGTAAGAATTTTTAATCTCATGCATTCAAAATGCAAACCGGTTGGCTCAGTTGGTTGAGCATCAGACTTTCGTGCAGGAGGTTGTGGTTCGAGTCCCGGCCGGACCAACACTCAGGGTCTTAAAATAACTGAGGAGAAGCTGCTGCCTTTGTAATTACATCTACAAATGGTTAGACCTTCAAGTGGCTCGGATGACCACTTTAAAAGGTGGTCCCGTCTCTCCACACTCATTATTACTAACCAACATCGGAGAGATGTAAAATAACCACTGAGGAAGTAAATAAACCCTGGCAGTGACCACCCCCAGTGCCTACACTTCATACTAACCATCTCTCATGCTTGTAAATTGCACAAAAATCAATCTGTCATTAACAACTCAATGTAAAGCGCCTTTGATTACATATTCATATAGAAAAGGTGCTATATAAATTCATAAATCATTATCATTATCATTAAATCAACAATAGAGTATGCCATAATAAACATCATAATAATTTGAGTAAAACATTGCTATATTAGGACTGTGTATTATAAAGTGAAGACATACAGATAATACAGAATGTTGTATCTATAAACCAATCAATGCATTCTTTAATTTTTGTAAAATTGTTGTTTTCTTTTCTCATATAGGCACTAGCCAAATGGCTGAAAGACACAAATTACTCAAATGTGCACCCAATCTGCTTAACTCTTCTTAAAGGAATTATTGGTGGCCTTAAAGTGAAATTGTTTCAGAATAAAACTGTGCATAAAATGCTTTGGGGGTATGAAGATGAAATGCTGAAATTGTTGAAAGCTTTCAGTAATCCTTTGTGTCCAGTAAAACCAGGAATTGATCCATTCATTCAACTACAAGTAAGTGAATATATCTTGGAATCAAGGATGGTGTGGCAGTAGTGCACTCACTTCTTGCCTCTAGTTTGTTGCCTGCCTGCCTGCCTGCCTGCCTGCCTGCCTGCCTGCCTGCCTGCCTGCCTGCCTGCCTGCCTGCCTGCCTGCCTGCCTGCCTGCCTGCCTGCCTGCCTGCCTGCCTGCCTGCCTGCCTGCCTGCCTGCCTGCTTTCAAGCAAGAATAATATTATCACAGACATTTTTGCTTGGCAATAGATCTCCATGTCACATTAATAGACAAGATAATTTTTTTAAATCTTCACAGTACAATAATACCTACTTTGGGATCTCTGCAATCAATACTGGGCAAAAAGATATTGACAAACTAGAACAGTACACCATGTGGAGAGATGCAAAGTAAGTTGATATTAAAATGTCAAGGAGTAAACTTTAGGCATGAATGTGTTAGGTCTCTCCCACACTTGGAAAGTTTTCTGGCAGTTCGTTGTGGAAAGGGAAGGGGAGGGTCAAGGGCGGATCCAGACAAAAAATATGAAGGGGGGGGGAGGGGGGGTTGCTTGACCGAATTTTGTGAACGACACTACAGAACTTGGAACAAAAGTTTTTTAAGAATATGCTTATTCTATTCTTTGATCAAATAAAACTATATAAGGCTGAAGCTGGGGAGTGGGGCTATTGTGTGAATATTGAATGGGTAGAACTTATTACATATAGTGGCTTGATTAACCCAACAAAAATGAGCGCTCTCCAACAGGATTGGCTTCATAGCTCAGTTGGTAGATTATCGCACCGGCATTGCGGAGGTCATGGGTTCGATTCCCATTGAAGCTTGAAATAATTTTTTCAAGTCTTTCTTTACAGTCTTTCTTTTCTTTTCATTCACTGTGATGATCAACACATCTATCATAACTAGCTTTTAGAGAAGCATATTATTGTTAACACAATATCTAATATTTGTCCTTAGTAAATTGTCGTGGTGGATGGATAACTATACAAACATGATTAATGGAACAGGTTAGTGACATCTGGACCCAACTACAGCATTCAAATTTAACTGTAGACTAATATAGATACAAGGACTATGGTACTGAATACTACTGATTGACAGTCGTCAAAATGCTAGTTTGCAAACGAGACATTGAACTTTGTGGGTTGTCTTCAACAATAATACTATGGATTCCACTACGCCCATACTTGTATGCTAACACACACATAGTTGTAAGTTTCATTGATAGGCAAGACTAGGGCAACTCAAAAATGGAAGTAAATATGTTTGAAATTCTGAGACAGTGAAAGCGAAGTGGACATGTGAGCAGACAAATGTGGACGTGGCAGCAACATGAGTTTTTGATGGCATATTGTAAAACATTGACTAGACTGGACTGGACTGGACTGGACTGGCCTGAAAAAAATCTGTAAAACATGACTGGACTGGACTGGACTGGACTGGACTGGACTGGACTCGAAATCTGTAAAACATGGACTGGACTGCAATCGAAATCTGTAAAACATGGACTGGACTCGAAATCTGTAAAACATGGACTCAAAATAATAAGCTTAAATAACCGGAAATGACTTCACGACTTCAGCTTATTATCTGTAAGCTTGATTATACATTGGAAAAAATTGCCCATACATTTGGAATATTTGCTCTTTTCGATCTTTTTCCTCTCTTTCCAAAGCAATAGGTCGTCCTTAAAAGTAAAGTTATATAGCACAAGTAAACTGCGTGACACGACATCCTAAATGACCCGTAAATCTTCTGTTCTTTCGCTAACTACCGTAGTTAGCTTGTTTTCGAGCCAACAGATAGTATGAGCTTATAAAATCAGCCAAAATACGGTTCCAAATTTTATCAAATTGCTATGAATTATATACCAAAATGTTCAGGAAAGCCCGGGGTTTTCAATTCCACTTCTGTTTTTTTGACAGGTTCTGTTTTATTTCAAGGAGAGACGATTTTCTAGCTTGACCCCGGTTATGTCATGCATTTTCTCTTGTGTGTAAAATACATCCAATAGCGTACATTCAACATCAAAAAGTACGGTGGTTTTTTCAATAGAATTCAATCTAAACCGTATAATACAGTCCGTGAATAGTTGAATTAACTGAATCCACTTCTGTTTTTTGCCTAGATAGTCATTATTTTGAAAAAACAGAAGTGGAATATGAAAACCCCGGGCTTTCCTGAACATTTTGGTATATAATTCATAGCAATTTGATAAAATTTGGAACCGTATTTTGGCTGATTTTATAAGCTCATACTATCTGTTGGCTCGAAAACAAGCTAACTACGGTAGTTAGCGAAAAAACAGAAGATTTACGGGTCATTTAGGATGTTGTGTCACGCAGTTTACTTGTGCTATATAACTTTACTTTTAAGGACGACCTATTGCTCTGGAAAGAGAGGAAAAAGACCGAAAAGAGCAAATATTCCAAATGTATGGGCAATTTTTTCCAATGTATAATCAAGCTTACAGATAATAAGCTGAGGTCGTGAAGTCATTTCCGGTTATTTAAGCTTATTATTTTGAGTCCATGTTTTACAGATTTCGAGTCCAGTCCATGTTTTACAGATTTCGATTGCAGTCCAGTCCATGTTTTACAGATTTCGAGTCCAGTCCAGTCCAGTCCAGTCCAGTCCAGTCCAGTCCAGTCCAGTCCAGTCCAGTCAATGTTTTACAGATTTTTTTCAGGCCAGTCCAGTCCAGTCCAGTCCAGTCAATGTTTTACAATATGCCGTTTTTGATGTCCTGCCACAGGTCTGTGGGATATGTAGTAGTAGTAACAAACGTATCAAGGAAGCAAGCGAAAAATGTAGAAGAGAGAGACGAGGGTGTTGCACTTGAAAAGTTTTCCTTGCACCACACCAAGTGAGATGTCAGTAGTTTTCAACCCTAGGACCAGTTGCAGTTTCAAAAACTGTAGGCAGTTAAGTTATTAATTCAATGTCTGACAGAGTATTCAGTATTGAACATATTTTCTTATTAGATGGAACTCAGTTCAAGCCAAGAATATCAAAGGATGATAAGCTATATGCATTTGTGCCCGAGATATGCAGGTAAATCTACAAATGAATAATGATTAATACAATAACTGTGAATACCTTAAATTTATCTTATATATATATATATATATATATTTTTTTTTTTTGTAAAAAAGGTTAATTATTAAATATTATAAATTTAATTAATTTTCTGTGTGAAAAGATTATTTTTATAGTAAATGTTTCCTTTGTTTCAGATCTATATATGCTGTGTACGATAGTACGATTAAGGTACGCGATATTACCTTGTATCGTTTCACATCTCCTAAAGAACTCTACCTCTCTGGTGACGTGTACCCCCTGAATAAAGGCTTCTGTGTCCCCCCTGCATGTCTGCCTACTGGGTTACTGAATGTAACTCTATGCCAACCACAAAGTGAGTAGAAGATTTTGAGTTTTTTTCCCAATGCACAAATAGACTCTGATTGTGGAGTCGCACAGTTGAGGCTAACAATGATTAGACTAAAAGGTGTAGCTTGAATGCTTAGTGCACGGGCTATTAGATTGACATTTATTCTTCACAAAAAACGGCAGACATCTTAACCCTTCTCTTGTGTTCTGCCAATCGTGCGTGCTTTACACAACTTCACACAGCACGAGTGCGCGTTTTCTATTTCTTCAAAAAATTTTCACTTGTAAACCAACTGATTTTACGTTTACTGAAAACGAGATTCGTTTGTTCTTCAGATCCTCCAATAGCTATCTCTCCACCCCACTTCTACGAAGGCAATGTTTCATTAGTAGAAGCTGTTGATGGCCTTGATCCCAAAGCAAGTGAACACGCAACATATATCGACATAGAGCCTGTAAGTAACTTCAGATTACTCGGACTTCCTGTATGTGTTAAGAATGTCTGTTTGTGGTTCGGTCCAAAATCGTCCTCTAGGTTCTAAAGCGCATGTGGTCTAAGCCGCTGAGTTAAAAAACAAAGTCCCACACCTCCGAATAGTCTCCAATTAAGTCGTATTAACTAATCGTGAGAGAATCCTTCCAGCATCGTCTTTTCTCAAAGGTGTCGTGGGGTGAATTTATGTCTTCCGTAGAAAGTCCGAGTGAACGCCATCATACTATTAGTTCCTAAAGGACAACTGCTAATTGATAAGTTAATTTCTTATTACAGATTACTGGTATCACGATGCAAGCAAATAAGAGAATCCAGGTCAATGCACATGTCATGCCTTTTAGCAAACTACCGTAAGTTGGTGAACACCATAACTGGATTGCACAATAGGGATTGCCATTCCAAATTAACGTGTTTTTCCCGTTACTAGTGAGACGGACTCGAAAATGGCGCCTGTGTTCTTACCAATCATGTATGTGAATGAGGTGAGTGAGATTGAAAAGTACTATCTTTTAGAGAGACACTGGACAACGATGACACCAACAGCAACAGCGGCAGCTAGGACGATGACAACAACAGCAACAAAGGCAACTAAAACGGTGATAGTTTCGACAACAACAGCAGTAACAACTACATCTACGACAATAACTAACATAGCATGACAACGCCAATAAAAACAGCAACAATGATGTCTACAATGATTAAAGCTGTGACAACAAAAGCAGCAATGACTACTACGACTATGACAACTACGACTACAACTATGAAAGCTATGACAATGACAAAAGGAGCAATGAAAGCTATTGCAACTAAAACAGTAATAACAACAGTAATAACTTCACATATTATATTCAATACTTATATTTTTCAGAGTGCTAAAATAAGTGAGCATGATGCGGCGGATTTCCGTAAGCAAGTCTATGATAAAATCGAACTCACTAAGGGAATAGAATTTGGGTGCATTGCTTTGGGAGCCGTTCTGATTGCTGCCTCGGTGATTGTATTCATATTCCATGCAAGAAGGAAGGGATGGATCTTCAACAACAACAAAGATGAGGTATATTAGAATGCTTTGCACTAAGCTAAAGTGATTTCTGCATCAGAAGCAATTCGTTTTCATCTTTAAGTAGCTTTTATGACAAACTCCAAAAGCAGTTGGAAAGTATCCTTGAAGGGTAAAATGATTAACCTTCAGATGGTTATTCCAAAACTGTTTTCCCCATTTACTCCAAGAACTACCCCCTGTGCCCTATTCCCTAATACCCCAAACCCTAAAACCCCATCTCCTTTTCCTCAGTACCCCATTCTCAGTACCCCATTCACAGTACCCCATTCCTCAGTACCCCATTCCGTAGTGCCCCATTCCACAGTACCCCATTCCTCAGGAGACCATTCTCAGTAGCCCATTCCTCAGTACCCCATTCCCCAGTACCCCATTCTCAGACCCCATTCCTCAGTACCCCATTCCTCACTACTCCATTCCTCAGTACCCCATTCTCCATTCCTCAGTACCCCATTTTTCAGTACCCCATTCCTCAGTATCCCATTCCCCCACCTTACTACCTCTTCCCAAGAGCCATTCCTATCTGTACTTCTACCCTGTACCCCACCCCTTGGTATAATTGCTCCCGGCTTTAATAGGGCATAGTTTAATAACAGCTTCTTCTGATTTTTCAGAAACTACTGAATGAACCCCCAAGGACATATGGTAACATAGAGACGTAGTTTGACCCTTGACTAGAAAAGTGGATTCAGGCTCTTGTGAGCGTTTTTTATCTTACATTAATCATGCAATAACAAATCACGTGATTAAGTTAGTAAATTTTAGAGACCATTTAATGCTACTGCTGACTAGCAATGAAAACATTAAGTCAGTGTGCAGTTCGGGATACAAGTTACGCCATTTTAATTGCTAGTTTTCAATCATTCCCAAGAGAATGGAATAACAAAAGACACGGCGGCCATGTTGGATGATATAACAAAAGATACTTATGACGTCATCCAACATGGCGGCTGTAAAACCATCAAGTAATTAAAGTGTCATTAGCTATATTTTTATGCTTACAAATTTCGTTTGAAAAAAAATATATTTGGTAATCTATATTTATATATTTTTAATGTTTCATGAAAACGAATCGAATTCTATTTTAAATAGGTTTTTACGATGTAATTTAGAATGTGGGAGAGGTTTTAAATAAAATTCAAACGCTTAAACGCATATGTTATCAATCTGGAATCTGGGTTGCAGAATTAAAATGGAGTTTGGCGTGTTTGGAAAGAATACAGGAAACTGGAGACCCCAAATCTGAAAAATAAATAAATTTTAGAATGATTTGAGTTATTTTAGTTGAACGTTTTCTCAAGGTTGCGTGCGCATCCAACTTGAAGGGCCACAAAACTGTATAACACAAATTTAGTAAAATTGAGAAGACAGTTTTAGATTTAAAGAGGAGAATAATAGATTTTATGAATTCTTATCGAAAAAAGTTCACACCAATGTATGACAATGCTCATGTTCTCAGTTTGTATCGCAACGGTCTATATTCATTTTCAAGAAAGACTAAAATGGCTTATACAAACTTTATTTGACGCTGATGGCTTTGAACGCTTACTCACTGCTTTCCATGTGGGATGCGATTAGCAAAACTAAACGGAACGTGCATCATAGTAAACTTGATCTATTTCAAAGTTTATCTGCTGCGGAAACATGATTTTAGGATTTTTACTTTTTTTGATTGATTTAAAAAGGACCATACTTCCAGACATCGAGTGCTGAACCGTCGTATGGCAGCGCGAAGCATTTACGGCTACGCCGGAGATTTCGGCCCCGACACCGCTATCCGAAGATTTACAGACTGATCAGGAAGCTCAGCCGAAGCCTAAGGGAGAGGTTAATCGGCCTCTAGACCGTATATGATTAGCCCCTTGCTATGACCAGCATACTCAAAATTCTTGATTGTGACGCCGATGGCTTTGATCGCATACTCAAGGCTTTCCATGTGGGATGCGTTTAGTAAAACTAAACGGAACGTCGTAGTAAATTTGGTCTATTTTGAAGTTTATTTGCCATGGAGACATAAATTTGGGATTTTTAATTTTTTTATTGATTACAAAAAGACCATACTTCCAGACATCGAGTGCGGAACCGTTCTATGTGCTATCCCAAGAGTTAAATAATATCGCTTCTTTCAATGATCATTCATCAAACATAAACATTCCTTCCCATGTGGGATGCGTTTTGAAAAGATGGCTTCGATATAAACGCAAAGTTGGTGTGCTTATAAGAATTGAGGCAGTACAGTTTCTATCCTTCAAGACACAATCTTGTTCCAAGAGGCTTAATTTCTTACTGCGCATGTTCGACTAAAGAACATGCGCAGTGAGAAATAACGCCTATTGGAAGGAAATTGTGAGATGTTCAGCTAGCCTGAAGTCCATGTTAGATGATTAGTTCTACTACGCTATTAGTGGAGATCAATGAATGTGGAACTGTCCATTGTTAGGATTTTACTTCGGGTTGTACCTTAGTATCAATCAATCAATACTGAGAACGTAGTGGTAGTGAACGTCAAGAAATAGTCCGTCAAAGTGCTTAATAATCGTATAGTTTCGTTTTATTGGTATTTTCGCTTGTTTTTGATCATTATTTGCTAGTTTTGTAACGATCCAACCGATCTGAAATGATAACGTCAGTGCTAAACCGAAATGTCATTAAGTGCGCGACAATCGCTCCAGCGCTTGTTCAGACGTCAATTTAAAACCGACACTATACTTTGTTTTATCTAATTGTATCAAGCAGGCTACGAAGGGTGACTCCTCAGTTTTGCAATTTCTTTCGATTATGATTGGCTAACATTTTCCTCAGATGAGCTGGATGCGCGCGCAAGTGATTCTTAACATGGAAGAGCGAGTTTTGTTGAAAGCGACGAGTAACAAATATTCGTCATTGATCACAGTTGACATAATGTACATATTAAATATGTATGTGATTTTGAAGCCTTTTTTTAACCAATCAGGGCGCAGGAGATCATTGATTAGGCAATAAAAATGCTCCGTCAAGGTCACGCCCCAAAAAGGTCAAACATACTTGGAGATCCGAAACGAAGAAAGGGGAAAAAATGGATTGTGGTGGTAAGATAGCTGCAATCGCTTTTCGTGAGAACAAGAATTCAAATATGTATGAATGGGAAAAGATTCTTTATCCCATTTATTAACTCATTCAATGTACACGAATGTAACGAAAAACGCAGTTTGGTTGGTGCTAACAAATGATGACATGTATCCATGACAACTGTTGCCATGGTAATGTTCATGGTGATGGTAGTTGGCCTTCTTCCTGTTCGCTTGGTTCTACTTTAGCTTCTTGTTGTTTTGATTCACGTGTTCTACGGCTCTTCCTTCTGCTAGATACGACCTCTCCTTCTTCTTGTCCGTCTGCACTCTGTGCTTCGCTTGAAGCCTTGTGTCTTTTTCTAAAGAAAGAGACAAAAGAAGTTAATGGAACACATCTGGACAGAAAGGGTAGAAGGGTCACGCCCTGTCCCATCCTTTTTAACCAATCAACATATACAATTGATTGACGTACACCAAAACCTTATTTTGTGGACCTAATAGAAACCATTCAAAATTCACTTTAATCTAGATTGGGCTCCCTGTGTTTCGACTAATTTGCATACAGACAAGCATGCGCAGACGCTTTTCACTTGTCTCTATTTTGTGAGGAAGGAAAATTGTAACGGAATAACTCTACTTACTTTTGTTCTTTCGATCTTTCTCGACGACTTGATCGTTCCTTGTGGAAAAATAATATTTTGTCAGTGGTCAACTAAACAGTAGATGATAAAAAAAAGTGTAGTAGGAGTAGTAGATTACCTCTCGTTTTTCTCGATCTCTGTCGCTCCCCTTTTCGCGATCTTTATCTCCGCGATCACGATGTCGTCTGCTTTCACGGTCACGATCACGGTCACGCCTGTCTCGGTCACGCTCACGCCGCGGTGACCGGTCACGATCTGAATGACGATCACGTGTTCTAGATATGGGAAGAGAAAATAGGATAAATAAACTGTTGGGTAGTATTTATGAACAAATACAAAATTGAAGATGTTAATGGGAAGAATGAAAAGAAAATGAAAAACTAGAAAAATGGAAAAAAGACCATTACATCAACCAAAATAAAAAAATGTTCTCCTAAAAACTTGAAATTGAAGAAAAAATTGATGGGAAAAAATAAAAATGGAAATGAAAGAAAAAATGGGAAAATTTAAAAAGTGAAAAGAAAATAGAGAATGGACCATGATATCAATCAAGATAAAAAAAACCCAGATCTTCTAAAAAACTTGTAAATAAAAAACAAATGATGGAATGAAAAATAAAAAAATCAATCATTTTAAAGTGTACCTTTCTCTGTGTTCTCTGCTTCTTTCTCTATCTTTATCTTTATCTCTTTTCTTGTGTTCTCGTTCTCGTCGCCTTTCATCTTCACTGCTCGCGTATTCACTGTCATCATCACTCCGTGGTCGCCCCGGGCTCTCTCCACCAGGCCGCGGAAGACCAACTGCAAACTGGTCTCGAAAGTTTGGGTGCATAAACCCTCGTCCCAGTCCTTCCCATGGGATACCGTGAGGGGGTGGGCCCATCATGTGCGGGAAGGGCTGCATTGGATCTGTATCAAACAGTAATATATTAGAATGAATCATGTGGATCCAGGATAACGTTCTATTGTTTGACACTAAAAGGTCCTTTTGGTCCATGCGAACGAGTGCTAACCCACGAAAACAATCATCAGAGACAAGAGTTGGAAATAAAAATATAACTAATGCGCATGCTCCAATAATGAATGAATGAATGAATGGATGGATGAATGAATGAATGAATGAATGACGAATGGAAGTCCTGCCATCTTCAACCGAAGGGCAAGGGAAAATTAGACGATAAAAAATCCGTGTTGCAACTCTTACGACACGTGACTAATCGATGAATTCTTTTTGACTGCTTTATAGATGAAGCAGATAGATATTGAACTCAAAACCAATAATGGCGGACGTGATATTGCTTATGATAATTGACAAAGCAAGAGATACAAAAATTGGTGAAATACGTAATCATAGCGGAATTATGGAGAAACATTAGTATTTATTGACGCTAGCAAGCGCTTATTTCTCCATCTAAATGTTACGTCTCTACCACGTAATTAACGTGTATGAATGAACACTTGTTAAGAAATGAACTTTGCGATAAACTAACTTAAGTGAATATGTAGTTTATATCAATAGAACTTTGGGAGCACTTTATTGGCTTCCTGCACTTTATAGGCTGCCACCAGGAATCCGAAAAGCACTTTAGTGGCTTTCATAAGGAATATGAACAAAAAGCGTTTTTTAAAAAAATGACTTGCACAAGGAACAAAAGAACTCTTCACTTCAAAGGAAAAACTATTCCAATACATGCAAGAGTACTTTAATTTTGAGTGCGAAGCTTTGCCACATTTAGTTGGGATGCCGGTTTCTTCTGGACGCTTGTGTTTATTAGGAGACCGATCGAAAATAATCAAGATCACAAAGCAAACAACTGCAATAAAAACCTGAAATCATCTCCTATTTATCATGACTATTCATCATCGCGAATGTAGTGATACAATAACTTTCACAGAAGCGAAAAATTTGAAATCAGAAGTATCGGAAAGAAAAGAGGGAAAAAAAAAGAAAAGAAAAACAAGGCAAAGAAAAAACTAAAAAAAAAAAAAAAAAAAAAAAAAAAAAAAAAAAAAAAGAGGAAAAAAAGGAAAGAAAAAAAACAATTAATTAGCCAGTCTTCATAATCAAGGCGTTTAATCGCTTACTCTGCTCAAGAAAGAAAGAAAAATACAGTGAAAAATAGAAAAAAATTAAAGAAATTTCAAAATTTGAACGATTAAAAGAATCTCAATGGAATTATTAATGAGAAATGATTAGATTATCACCAAAATAATCGCGGAAAACTTCAAAGAAATATCTTATCTTCCCCATATGTTACATTTTTTCAAAAATGTCAAATCAGGAAACGTCTATTCCTTAACAAACTACTGGTTGGTACGTGTTCATAGCCCCAAATTTGAGATATTTTGGGAAAGGCTTACGAAATACAGAACAACTAGGATTAACGGCTACTTAATGAAGTCCTTGGTGTCGGCCGTACGTGGCACACAGGCATAAAGGATGATTAATGGAAAAACACCAAATCGTATCTAGAAATCGCGATGAAAAACTTTGATCAGTGCTATATTAAAGTGTTTTAAATTTTACGAGTCGGAACTGAATATATGTTGATCTTTTCTGGAAATGAATAAGTCGTGGTTTGCCTTTTTGAAGGTGATTACGATTTTCGGCAAAGCTTTTATCAAGGTGATTTGATTTTTATGAATTGTGATGAAGACATTTGGGGTATTTTTTTTGTCATCGCCCCGAGGGATGGAGAATGAGATGGGAATGATATGGATGTTCGTGATGGTCACAGTGTCTGAGCACATGCAGGGAGAAAGAAAGAAAGAAAGGAAGAAAGGAAGGAAAGAAGAAGGAAAGAAAGAAAGGAAAGAAGAAAGAAAGAAAAAAAGAAAAAAAAAAAGAAAAAAAGAAAAAAAGAAAAAAAGAAAAAAAGAAAAAAAGAAAAAAAGAAAAAAAGAAAAAAAGAAAAAAAGAAAAGAAGAAAAAAAGAAACTGGGAAAGAAAGAAACTGGGAAAGAAAGAAACTGGTAAATAAAAAAAGAAAGAAAGAAAAAGAAAGAAAGAAAGAAAGAAAGAAAGAAAGAAAGAAAGGAAGAAAATAGAGAGCATATCCTCTCTAAAGCACAAAATGTTATTACCCCCAAGTTAACAGCACCCCACATATCAGTTATGAAGTTTATTAGAAGCGGCAAACTTTAATCCTATAACCAAATTGTAAGATTGAAAAAAAACTTGTATGTAAACACAATAAAGCGCTAAAGGGTAATATTTGTCAACACATTTGCCAATCAAGATAACGAAAAGAGAGATGAGATTACTGGATAGGATGTTATTCTCGCTTTGATGTCGTAGGCTTTGTCAATAATATGAATATTGACAGTTAATTTGTTTAACAGGCGACAAGAGAAGTTTCGACACGAATAAAGAATGAAAGAAAAAGAAAGAGAGAAAGAAAAAATGAGAGAGCAAAAAGAAGAAAGGAAAGAAGGAATTAATTAAATGAAAGTAGGAAAGAAAGAAAGGGAGAAAGAGAAAATTGTTAACAGGGTTGTACATATCGTGTACGTACAAACTTTTAATTCAAACAACAGGAAAGACGAAAGACAGCACGATAGCTAAACAATCTTTCTAAGATAATATTTGATATTGAGCTACAATATTGACTATTGACATAAATATTAAGTAAATATTTGAGACAGTAGTCTACTCGGTGTACGAATTTGGTAAAAATATATCAAGTGAATGTAGTTTGGGCTTAATGACAAATTACGGTTCAGAACTATCGCACCTCACAAAACGGAGGAAGCGCTTACACTGCACTGCATGAATTTTTAACCGGTAACAAATTCGACCTGTACAATTACCGTTTACACGGAATCGTCTCTTTAATTGCATAAAAATTACGTTCTGTTTACACGGAACCGGTTTCGGCTTAGGATCCGGCGAGGCATATGGATTTAAAAAGTTAAAAAAATTTTCGGTAACGTGCAAATGCAACCTGAGACAACGTTATTGTCGTTTCAAAGCATACTTTGCTTCCCTCGTGCTATGAATTTTATTTCTTGACGGTAATTGATTGAAGTGGGAAATGTTTCGAACATTTTTCGGTAATTTAGTTAGGTCTTCCAGCACTGCAGAATTATTGGTAGAGATTTACAAACACGGAAGCCAATGAAGTGTCCAACTACTTTCATCTCATTTGGAAATTGAAGAACATGGAAGCCAATGAAGTGTCCAACCACTTTTATCTAATTGGTTGAGATTAAAGAACATGCACGCCATTTAAGTGTCCAACCACTTCTATCTTATTGGTGGAAACTAACGAACACAGAAGCCAATCAAGTGCCCAACCACTTCATTCCATTACTACGGGTTCATCAATCCTATAAGTTGATATGGACAAGCATGGAAGCCATTGAAATGTCCAAACGAAATTGTGTACTATAAAGATACTTAGTGTCGAGGTAAATTAATAAAACAGAATTGCAAAAGTGGGAAAGTTAACTAACTTGTTTGTCAAATCAAATTTTAATGAACTGCAAGCAAATTTGCGGCCTGTGAGACAATTTTATTGTAAAGATGTGTAAGGTTAACTATTAAGTAATTTAATTCTTTTCTCCTTTAATTTTTCCCATATAATTCTATATTTGTTCCTTTTCTTTTTTTCTTGTTTGGTTTTGATTTTCCTTAACTACTCAAGAAACTCAAGACTTACCATCAAGCTACTCAGTTTTTATTGAATGAACAGAAACAAAGAGGAGGCACTTTAAATGCAAGATCATCATTAGTTACGCTATTTAAAACCGGTGTAAGTGCACATACTAGGAAGCCATTCAAGTGTTCAGCATCAAGCCAAAGTAATCGTATTTAAAAACTACTTAAAATACCTGGGGCACGTAAACTGCAAGTCACGTGATACTTTACCTAAGACGACACCTCAGTCACGTGACATCAGCATGAAAAAAACTAGGCACTTGTTTTGAAGCAAACTTATTTTATAACGTGAGTATGAAGATTATCTCAGCCGCAATCGGTTACTAACCTACTGGAATGTACATATGTAAAATTATATCCCTTGGTATAAATGACCCATGTTTAGATTACATGCACAGCATTCATGACCTTGTGAAGCATTATTTCTTGTATCTTACTTCAATTCTTCACTTAACCGTATTGGACGGTCTAGAAAATATTTGATGTCAAGTCGTGCACGAATAAATGTCTCTACAAAAATGGTAGAGAAAGGCCCCAGTGTTTGGGAAAAGCTCAATTCCAATTTGCTCTGTGAGTTAGCCGTGCCCTGACTTAGATCAGCCCAGAGGTTGTTTCAGGGTTCGATCTGTGAGTTAGCCATGCCCTGACTTAGATCAGTCCAGAGGTTGTTTCAGGGTTTGATCTGTGAGTTAGCCATGCCCTGACTTAGATCAGTCCAGAGGTTGTTTCAGGGTTCGATCTGTGAGTTAGCCGTGCCCTGACTTAGATCAGTCCAGAGGTTGTTTCAGGGTTCGATCTGTGAGTTAGCCGTGCCCTGACTTAGATCAGTCAAGAGGTTGTTTCAGGGTTCGATCTGTGAGTTAGCAGTGCCCTGACTTTGATCAGCTCAAAGGTTGTTTCAGGGTTCGATCTGTGAGTTAGCCGTGCCCTGACTTAGATCAGCCCAGAGGTTGTTTCAGGGTTCGATCTGTGAGTTAGCAGTGCCCTGACTTAGATCAGTCCAGAGGTTGTTTCAGGGTTCTATCTGTGAGTTAGCAGTGCCCTGACTTAGATCAGTCCAGAGGTTGTTTCAGGGTTCGATCTGTGAGTTAGCCATGCCCTGACTTAGATCAGTCCAGAGGTTGTTTCAGGGTTTGATCTGTGAGTTAGCCATGCCCTGACTTAGATCAGTCCAGAGGTTGTTTCAGGGTTCGATCTGTGAATTAACCATGCCCTGACTTAGATCAGCCCAAAGGTTGTTTCAGGATATCGATAAAACATGAACGCAGATTTAGATCTCTTCGATACGCGACACAAAAGAGTTCGCTCTGTATTTTGTAGGATACTGACAGCCAGATTACTTTTCTTGTGAACCATTCATCAGGGGTCTTATAACGAAGGTGAACCATAAGAACGGAATTGAGAATTTTTGGAATATAATATTTATTTTATCTTGTTAGGCTCTTGAAGAGTAATGTTGATTCGACATTAACTCGAAGAAAAATTTAAGTTTTATCAATATTATGAGTTTATATTCCATTGTGTTTTTAATGGTGCATTAACGAAGCTATTAATCAATTGGGATTGCGACGAAAAAGAATTGAAAATGAGATAAAGCGGGGCTAAAAAGCAAAACAAAAAAAGACGAAGTAAGTCTTCTAATTTTAATGTCAAGACAAAAAATTAAAACAAGAAATCCGGAAAATACTTTCTTATTCCTGAAAGATAACGTGTGCGGTAAAACGATGGGTTTTTTAGATAAATATTTTATAATCTTCATATTCGTTTGTTGATGGCTCTTGACAATCGTCGGGCGGGAAATGAAAAAAAAAACAAAAAACGAAGTCTTGCGAAGAGCAATTTTTTCTCCTTTCGGAATTGACATTGATAGAAGATTAAAGATATGTCTTGAAAAATGTTTCGCGTCCTACTGCGTCGAAGAAGTAGATTCCATGCAAGGTTGGAGTGGAACTTAATTCAACGCAGCAGGAGTCAACCCTGGCGCGCATCAGGGAAGATAAATGGTAAACAATACACTGAATTTCAAAACTACAGTCCAGTGTTAATGAAATAGCCTCGAAATGAGAATATAATCTAAGGTAATGCGCACTTGCATTAGGATTAACAACACGCTTTTATCTTTAGCGTCCGGTGCAATCTTTATTTGCGCGTTTAGCTCATCTAGGAGTGAACACAGACTGCGTCTGAAAGGAATTTCCCAAGGATACAGCATTAATACTTAAAGAAGTAAGAATTTTCAAGTGGAAACAAGCTCAATCTTAAACAAGAAAAAAGGTTTTCGTTGTATTTGACAGCTACTGATATAGTACTTGTTGTAATATTTAGGTTACTTGGAAACGATTTTTTTTTGTCTTGAGTCAGAACTGAGTGACGCAAAATATGATATCGTTTATTGATCTTTCTCCTGTTTAATTTCATGCTCTATGCGGTAAGTATTTTTTATTCTTTATCAGCAAATTGCTGAGGATTCTTGGCCTCAAAGGTTAAGTATAATGAATGGTTCTTTTATTGGTGCCAAGTTGAGATAGTCACTTCAAAATACCAGATGTGGTTGACTACTGTTCAGAGTGTGAAGCCCTCGTAGGTTCAGATCATCAAACCATCAACATAGTAGTTGCGCTTTTCTTTCGTTCCTTCCCGTGCGCTTTTTTGATCGATGTGAACCTCTCAGCTAAAGAAAACATGTTGGTCTTGTTCAAAGGTTTGCTCACGCAGTATCTAAGATGCCACTTAAAGGCTTTGCGAAACTCATCGCTAATCAATGCGTAAATGACAGGATTTGCTGAACTATTACACACAAAAGCCAACACACACATTTTAAAGAATATCAACATGTATTTGATTCCCGAGGTATCAATAAAGATATCAACTACCCGGTAAATGTTATACGGCAACATCGTGACGACAAACACTAACACCACCGGAGTGAGGATTCGTAGTGCTTTGAAGTTTTTCTCGTTGAAGGAGTCTTTGTCAGTTTTGTTCAGGAGGCCTGATTGACGGCGAATTTGATGTCGCAGTCGGATACTTTCACGCAGTCGTGCGCGAATCTTGACGTACGTAAAGAGTATGATAGAGATAGGAAGCATGTATGTGATAACAAACAGCTCCATCTGGTAGATAGCAAAGTATAGCCACTTTTCAAACTTTGGGTAACAGTAGTGCTTGCCTTGAAAGATGACAAACTCCATGCTGAAGAATAGAGGTACGACGAGTAGCAGGAACGATGAGACCCATAAACAGAAAATGATCACCTTGGCGCAGTTGGCCGCACGATTTTGATTGGGGCTGCGTCCCGCGACTATCCCACGATACCGGTATATGGCAATGACTGTGATTGACGCTATAGAGACGCCATGGAAAACATCGCTTAGCGGGTAGAAAACCTTACAACCAAACCATCCAAATGGCCAACTGATGCCTTCTGTTCTTATCAGACCAAATGGAAAACTGAACAACAAGATTCCAAGGTCCGCGATAGCTAGGTTTAAAATGAACACATAAGCTAACGATTTGGTAAGCCGTTGTCGAACGACCACCACACAAACGAGAATGTTTCCAACGACTCCTATAAAGAAGATGATTCCCTCGATGATTAGACGGCCGATTGTGAGTCCAAATGGCTCTTGTAGGAAGTGATGGAAGGAGCGAGATGAGACATGGGTAGCATTGCTGGATGCATTCGTTGAGTTCATAGTGTATGAGCAAGTCATAACCTAACGTCTATTAAATAGGGGATACGTTTCTTTCCCGCAATGAACAAGATGACTACTATATGTACCAAAGTATCAACATCCAAGGTGAACCGCTAGAAGTGTTATCAAGCTCGCAATATCACCATGAGCAAAAACGTTTGAAAGGAAACCAGTAGCAGTTGAGCAAAGTAACAACACTTCACCGCGATGAATGACAACTTTTTCTTGTTCCTCGTCTGCGACAGGTCAAACCAGAAATAATAGACAAGGAATCGTGAAAACCCTTTACAAATGGACGGAATGTGCCATTTCGAGCAACACACGCCTTAAGTTGTTGAGAATTTGACAAATTTAATAGCCTCTACATCCAGTTTTTCATCTTACGTTTATCAACACAACACCAGTGAGGTCATCTCAGAGCACGCGATGTCATTGGCTGGGGCGACACTCATGTCAAGTCCACTTCTTCCGCAATAAAGCCAAGTTGAAGCCGCACTAGTCTAACGTTTTCAGATATATTAATCACACGAGATTAAAATATAATGAAGACGATCATGAGGGCGTATGTAAACAACACGATTTATCTGGAAACCAGAAAGGAGAAGAAAAAAAAAAAAAAAAAAAAAAAAAGAAAAAGAAAGAAAGAAAGAAAGAAAAAAAGAAAAAAAAAAGAAAGAAAAAGAAAAAAAAGTTTCTAATTCTTAACAGGCAATCACAGCTAGTTGGAACTTTTTGACCTTCGAAAACACAACACTGGGAAAAAAACTCTCCATCTAATTGAATACCTTCGTGCAGCCGTTTCTATGGAAACGCCTAGATATTGTACGCATATGAGGCTATGAGTAAAGCTGGTATCAATCTTGAATAAAAGACTTTAAGAATAGTTAAAAATCTACGGGAATAAAACCAAATGTTACAATATAAAGTCTGATGTTGGAGGCATATTTGTTCCGCTTTCAATATAGCTTACTTTTGCTTTCGTAATACGAACACTTGCACTTTTAGCTTAACGATAAAAATACGCCCCATCAATCGATTGACATCTTGTTTTATTACAAAGATGTGTACTTTATATGGAGTCGAGAATAGAAGCTACAGTCGTAACGTTTTGATCAACTCTGAAAAATGAAATCGAAAAACCTTGAGAGTTGAAAAGAGGGTAAAGTTACGACCAAAAGTCGCTTAAGCGGCCTTTAAAAAAACAACGTGGGTTGTTTAGGTCGTTGAGAAGTCGCCAGCATATCATATGAATCAATGTTATTGCCTTAATATCAGTGAATACAATTTTTTCTTTTAAAATCTTCCTTTTTGGTCTCGATTATTGAATAGTTCGGAGATATCAGTAGAGATTTGGAATATCGAATAGACTGGTATTGTAGAAACAAGGAATTGAAAATTTAGGTCGCAACCTTTCGTGTGTAGTGAAGAAAAAGCGAGAGGGAATATTAGCTATGACGATTGAAGAATATCATAGAGACTCTTTCTCAAAACGAACTCTCGTTTTTCACTTTCAAAGAGAATGAGGCCAAAGGGTTAGAATACCGCGTCTTAATGCTTTATTAATTCGAAGTTCATGGTAAAAATGAGGACAAAAACCTATAGGAAAAGAGCCGGAATGATGGTTCCAAATTTGCCGTGTTTGACTAGGATGAATCGTATCTATCACGATGATTTACGATCAAACATGAAACGACTATTGAACTACAATTATTTATTATCTATAAAGGGGTAAAGAAAAGCTTAATTTTTTTGCAGATGAATATCAGAAGAATATCGCTAGATTAATCAGATATGTGGCACAATAATCTTATAATTTCAAGACAAGAAATGATTTCATTCGAAGTATGATAGTAAAATATACCTCAAGATTCTCATTTGAGAAAATTTAAAAAAATTCAACAGTTTTTAAGATAACATAATATCTAGGAGTCAATAAATCTAAGGCGACTGCAAGCCTCATATTTATCAATTTTGTCACCGGTTTTTTCCTTTTCTTTTGGGTTAACTCAATAATAGCGAGAAGAGCAGCTTGCAGTCTGGGTTTCTAACCTTGTTTACCACTAGTAAAAGTATTTCCACTCATTTCCCCCCAAGAAAATCGAAGTTTTGAAAGGATTGACTAAATATCTAATAGTCTGTCCAGAAAATTAAATGATAAGCTAGGGAAGCCTATCCTTCGCGAGGTTTTGAAGTAGAAACTACTCTTTAAGCTTGGACATCATATCTAGGATATTGTCCACAGGGAAAAAAATCTTAATTACAGTACACGAACATAATCCTTCTTATGTAAACCATGGTACTGAAATACTTTTTTGTGGAAAATTTACGAGCTTTTATGCTGGTGTAAACAGATAGCTAACGTTCAAAGATTACCATACATCATTTAGCTATTACACTTCTGAGTGTGAAGGCATAATCAGTAATAGAAGATATGATTACTGTAAAAAATTGAATGAAAAGACATTTAGACTTCCTTCTTTAGGAAGGTTAAAACCAGATTTTAAAGGATTTAGTGTTTCTCGGGTCGTGGGGGCGAACGAAAAATAATTTCGCCACACTGAAATCCTCCAATGAAACGTCTACGCACGCTAACCTTGTCAACCACTCATTACTTATGAAATAAATAATTTGAAGATTAAATGGACGTTGCTCGGTGTTAAATGCTAGAAGCTTAATGACTTGTGAAACTCTAGACCCCATAGGAAGATGCTTAAGGCACGTCCCTTAGAGACCAGACCACGAATATATCAGACTGAGCAAAGTCGATATTAACTTCTTTATTTCTTATGTCAGGGTAATGCCTAAGGACTTATTATGGTTTTGCGATATTAAGCCGTGTTTTGGTATGTTCTTAGTTACTAGTAAGTGCTTTGAATTTATGTAGCCCGCCTACAGGTCCTACCAGGTTATTGGAGATAGTTTAGAAGATTACGAAGGAATAGACGCTTGGGCTTCCTGTGGTATCCCAAAAAAGACACAGGGTTCCCGGTTCCGGTAGGATTATCTCAAAGAACTAAGATCAAAAGGATTGACTAATAGAATAAGGAAGCAATAAGCAAGATTATCATGTCTATGAAGCTTTGTTTTCGATCTTTGTCTGAATTTTTTTATTAACGGCAGTTTTGAACGCGTTCGCCGACTTCCTCTTGAAGCGCCGGGAAATTGAACTCCCGACGCTAAACACTTTTTCCAATTGCGACAATAGTTTTCAAAACCTCTTGGCTGATCAAAGTCAGAGCATGGCTAACTCACAGATCGAATAGGAAATTAGCGTGCAGGATTTTGTGGAGGGAGGAAAACCGGAGAAAAATCCTTGAATCAAGGGAGAGACCTAACAAACTCTATTCACATGTGATGCTGAGTCCAGGAATCAAACCACATTTAGAACCAGGAGAAAAACCCTCGAATCAAAGGAGAGGCCTAACAAACTCTTCTCACATGTGGTGACTCTGGAAATTAAACCCGAGCAGAAGTAAGAGGCAAGTGTACACACCCTCGATTCGATATCAAATAAAACAATCTAAATATTTGTTTTTGGAAAACGCATGGAGATTGATAACCATGTAGCCGCAAAATGAAGAGAAAAATGTCAAAAAGATAGTCAAAATAAACAAAACTAAAATTATACAAATTTCGATTTCGCCCTATATAAATAACAATACCCTGCGAGTAGAGGTTTTTTCTGACCCTCCGTGGGTTGAAAATGAGCTGAATTTAAACTCAAAATAAATGCTAAAAACGATGAATTTTACGGCAATTTCGAACCTAAAAACGAACTTAAAATAAATAATAACATCAAGATATGCAGATTTTTGGTAGAATCACTTACGGAAAATATTCTTAAAGAATAATGAATGAATTACGGATAAATAATAATCAATAAAATAAATTCAATAAATTACAGTGCTTTAAAGCGTTGTTCCTGTCGATTATTTTTCATTATTTCATTACGAAGATAACAAGTCGGGTTTTATTTGAAGTATCGAGTGACTTCGTTTTTATCTGAGAATACTTTAAATCTCGTTGAGTTTGGTGCTTTTCTAATGCACATTTTAAGAGCCGTTAGCTTTAAAGATCAACATAAAATAAAACAACTTCTTAAGTCGTTATTTTCCATTATCATTATGTAATTCCCTTACGATTTATTTTCTTTAATCTTAGGTAAAATCACAAGAAACGTCAAACTAAATGATATTTGTAAATCATTTTTCAAAATCAAAAGTCGATTGTATAAAAATGTTTCACGTCATTTTTGTTGTCGGGTGTTTTTCCATCATAGAAATTAATCAGTCTTCATATTAAGTTTTTTCCCGAAATTCTGGAAAATTCAAAAAGGAAATAGCCTTGGGAAGAGAAAGAAAGGGTCTAATCACAGGTAGCCCAAGTTTGGTTTCTGTGGTGTCATGTTATAAGGAAATGTATGGGGAATATTTCTTACTGGTGGGGGAAAAAATCCTTTAAACGGGCTAAATTCAAGAAAATAACCACACAGAGCGAAAGAAGTGCTATTTCTCAATGATCAGGTAAAATTTCAAGGCTTTATTTCACGTTTCAATGATTTTATTGGAATTTTTGAAGAATCCCCATACATTTCCTTATAACACGACAGCACAGAAACCAAGCTTGGGCTACCTGTGGTCTAATTTGAAAGCTTTCTAACTCGAAAATTGGATTAAAATCACTAATCCTTTCATTGAAAATTAATTGTTTCATTGTTTCATTTATTTTGTAATTGGGGACATACCACAATGTAATAGTCTGAAAATACTAGGGGTCACTTTCCAGGGCGACTGTCGATTTGGGGATTATGTTAAGAAGGTATTAAGTAAATCCAACAAAGCCCTTTATGTAATCAGGTCATTACAGAGGGAGGGTTACAACCAAAAGGAGGTAGATACGTTATTTAATGCAATAATTGTATCTAGGATTAAAAATAGTCTTTCCGTTTATGGAACATCGCCATCCGAACTTAATTGTATTTAAAATTTCCTTGATAGATGTAATAAACAGCGCTATATTTCACAACGCCTTAGTATCCATAATATGTTAGAACAATTAGATAGAAAAAATTCAGAAAAAGCTAGAAAAGAGAACAATCCTTTGAATAATTTAGTGCCTATTCCAATTATTTATTTATTTTCAACTCTAAAAATTTTTGTTTGGTAAACTTAGGCTTGGAGCAACGATCTGGGTCGATTAGAACTAGGCGACTATTTATCGACTTAAAAGGAATCAAAATAATACAAAAACTACTACGTACAGTGTCAAGTGAGGAAAAAGAGAGAGAGAAAGAATGGGAGAGAAAGAGAGAAAGAAAGAGACAAGAGAAAGAGAGTGAAAGAATATAAAAAAGAAAGAGAGTGAACCACAAATTATCGTCCAGTGCCCGGTTGTACGAAGCCTGGATAGCGCTTTCCGACGGATAAATCTTATCCAGTGGATAAATTTATTGGATAACAGAATCGACTTATCCACATCTTTGTGTATCATCATCAAGACGATGATGGTGGTGGTGGTGGTGGAGCCTGATGATGGTGATGATGATGATGATGATGATGATAAAATTTTTACGAGCCGCAGTTAAGGTTATGTTGGTGATGATGGTCACATGTTCAACGAAGTTGTGCATATTGTAGTCGTGGACGAAAAAAGAACACGTAGACGATCGATTCGATCAATACTGGTTTCAAATGTGGCAGCGATAACAAAGAATGATCTCATGAAACATCCGCGTCGCTACGCATCAAAAGACATCCCCAAATACACCGCTAAAAGCGCGACTCTTGAAAAACAATAAAAGCGACGATGCGCAGACATATTAAATTTTAAGAAAAGGAAAAAAAGTGAAATAGGACCATCAAAAATAAAACTCTCCAAAATAAATGTCTTAAAATAGGTGAGAGACTTCTTACCTCCTGGGAAGAAGTGTGGTATGCCGTCTTCAAATGTCATACGTGGTGCACCTCTGTGATTAAGACAGGATATCGGTTAGAATACGCTAGATTCAAACCAAGCTAATCTTAACTCAAGATAGCTATAAAAATCTAAAATGATAAAAAAACTCGCGGATGTACATTATTGACATTAAAACAGACTTTAAAAGGGAATATTGAGACGGTAAGGGATAAGAGAGTTTTACTTGACTGTAGGAAATAAAATGAGTGGGAACTTAGTATAGGGTATTGACGTAAAGTACGCACAAAGAAAGTACCGTGACTACGATTAAATGGGTTTCTATTTTCTACGTACGGGGTCAACAATAGCTTCATTTTTTGTATCTATGGGCTTCCTGTTGAAGTCGTAGATACTATGCCCTCGAGTCTGTAAGACTGTAAGGTAATGTAGGTATTCCAAATCTTCGGAAAGTATTAAGAACCAATACAAGAACTACTCGTTTTTCCCCCTGGTTATTAAATTTTTAACCTGAACTATTTGGTTTCCCCCCCTGACTATTCGTGTTTTAAACTGAACTATTTGAACAAACTCATTTCAACAAAAAGAATTCCATTCATTGCCAAGTCAACTATGCCACTCTGTTTATACCACTTTAAATGCTATACGCCGTATATACATGCAGTCGTAGACCTGACTGCCTATTTTTTTACATACCTATCGTCCATTCCTGGAGGGAATTCTCCTGGGGGTGGCATACCAGGCATTCCTGGAAACCCTCTACCTCTACCCCTACCATGACCAGGTACACCACTACGGCCAGAAAATCCTGCCCAACAATGACAAAATATAAGTTGAGCTTAAAAAACTTAGCACATTCTTTTCAAAAAACTGGTAATAGTACCCTTCACAGATCCCTGCACCATCTTGAAAGGAAGCTGTGCCTTTGCATTTGAAGCAAGACGAATGGTGACGTTGCAATGATGAGACATTCATTTAACACCTTGGGCAATTAATCATGTCTCTATCATTGCAAGCTTGCTGTTCATCTTGCTTCAATCCACAGTCGGGTTACTTTTGAAGTGATGCAGGGAACTGTGAAGGGGACGATTGGACTGTTCACTAAACAAGATTGACTAAACAAGTCCATCGTTGATCTCCACCCATACACCATGTTCCTAACAAAAGGAATTTAAATTTAAATGATTAGTTTATACTTATACAGTGCAACTACTGTAACCGGGGTCACTTAGGCCTAGGGCAAACGTCAAACTTTCCATGCACTGAACTTAATTACATCAAAGAATGCCGCCTCATTTTCACCTGATATGCATTGTTTTTAATGAGTTCAGTGCATGGAAAGTTTGACGTTTGCCCTAGTCCTTAGAGAAGTTAGAAAAGAGAGCCAATTAAAATGTACAATGAAAACAATACATTCCAACTTTGGGTAGTCAGCTCAATCAGAAACCTAAAATGCATGAGAATGGTAATTTGATCCTGAAGTTACGTGTAAAAAATAAGGCTATTGTTTACTGCTGCTTTCTGATTGGCTCCACCACACAAAGTTGGAACATTGTTTTCATTCTACAATTTGATTGGTTCTCACTGTCTAAGTGGCCCAAGTTATAGTGGTCGCACTAAAAACAGACGGGCAAATACACTACTTTTTTAGCCATTTCAAGGTTGATAAAAACTAGGTTAAGTTGGCATTGCAGTGGGTTGTTTGACTGTTTTAAGGGGCATATTTTCAAGATGGCATCTACTTTGTCCCCTCAAAATGTCCCACAATGCACTGCAATGCAAACTCAACTTTGTTTTTCCCTTAACCTCGTAATGCCTAATAGGCCAGCCTTGATTTCATAACTCACATAACATAACTCACCTTGTGCATCCTGTGGCATTCCGTCTTGTGGAAAACCAGGAGGTTGATTAACACCTGGAGGTGGCTGCTGCATTCCTGGTGGCATCATACCAGGCATTCCACCAGGACCTCCTGGGGGGCCACCAGGGGGGAACCGTGGGGGCATGTTCTGATTCATAGGCATGTTTGGTGGGCCTGCCATTGATGATATAGGAGGCCCTCCGAGGTGTGGAGGTGGGCCCATGGAGTGTTCTGAGGTGGGGAGGTACTGCATTGGAGGACCTGAGACAGGAGGCATTCCTGGAGGCATGTTTTGGTTGCCTAGGAAACAAATGAACATATTTGATCAAGTTGTACTAATTTGTAACAATCTATCGAACCAATTCACCATTTTACAGTTCCATTCAGTGACAACAAATAATAGTTCCTAGCTGAGGCTGGAGTTTCCGCGCATAGCAAAACTACAGTTTATCAACGCGGTATCTCCAGCCTTGGCTAGGAACTATTATTCATGGTCACTAAATGGAGCTGTAAAATGGAGTATTCACCATTTTCCATACAACAGTTCACTGGTTAAACACAAAGCATTCAGTTGAGGTTACAAGGTTCAAATTTAAATAATCCTTGGAAAGTAACTTGGTGCCTTACTTGAGCACTCTGTGTTTGACCAGTGAACCAATGTATAGAAAATGGTGAGTAGAGACATTACGATACTACAACTACGGACTATGGACTATATGGATGGCAGGTGCTCTTAGGAATGGAATAAGACACATTGCCTAACTGTGTCACACCATAGCGAACTCACAACTTTGTGTTGTCGAAGTGTTTTGCATGTTCTATGTATTGAACCTTAAAATGATTTTCCAATTCAGTCTTTAAACTTCAAATGAAACTAACTTTTGATTCAGACGAAAATGAGAAATGACATGAATAATACCACAGTCAACTTTTCTACCTGGGAAGCCTCTTTTCGGCATTCCTCTTGCTCTAGCGTCAGGAGGCATTCCGTCACCCATCATGTGAGGTGGTATTATCTCGTCATCTTGATGACGTCGGCTTTCAACTGTAAAGATATAAGAAAATTAAAATAAATTGTGTCATTTCCTAGAGTGTCCTTTCGTTGTTTAATGGTTGTGCACAAGGTGACATGAATATGGATACAACTTAAACAAAGAATCTTATTCTCAAGGGAATGACACATGGTCTTAAATGGAAAAAAGTTACTTGAAGATGAAAGGGTCTATCAATCACACTTTTGTGACATTGAAATCGTAGGAGCAAACATTTCAAGGTATACATCATTGCATAAAACATATTAACATGATAATAAAAAACAAACTGACCTCTTGATCCTACTGCTCCTATAACATCAATGCTTCCTTCTGTGCGTCGCTCTGGTGGAGGTCCAGCTTTGCGAGCAACACGAGCTGAAATGTAAAATAACATTTTACAAAACTAATGCTTTTTTTCTAAAGGTAATATGGAATAATAATAATAATAATGATATCTATTTAGGCACAATTAGGACTAGGGCAAACGTTGAACTTTCCATGCACCGAACTCATTAAAAACAATGTATATCAGGTGATAATGAGGTGGCATTCTTTGATGTAATTAAGCTCGCTGCATGGAAAGTTCTACGTTTGCCCTAGGACTTAATTTTACAGCATTGCTGATGTGGTAGTGTATTTTTAAAATAATGAATATAATACCCCTTATGATATACATCCATTTCACTCTCTGTCTCTCTCTCTGTCTCTCTCTTTGTCTCAGTATTATATTTTTATTCCGCTTTCATGAAAAACAATTTGTAAATTGATGAAACTGTTTTCCGAGGTTAAATAAAGTATACACTCACTCACTTTCTCTCTCTGTGTGTCTCTCTCTCTGTCTGTCTTTGCTTTCATTCCATCATTTTTTTTTTTTTAGGTAAAAGCAGTCTCAGTTACAGTGTCTGTATTGTGCATACTCTTCAACATTTTAAGGATTAACATGAACATTTGATTCAATGGCAGCTTACCATCAGTTCCCATGACAGCAGCCATGTCTGGTTGGCCGGCGGCAATAGGTGCACCCACGTGATGTGTCTGTGTAAAGTCAACTGTTAGAAAACTACAAAAAATTTAATATAGACCCCTTGCTCTAATTCCCACCCTTAAATCAAAACAATGAAATAATACTAATATATACAAAAAAAATTTCATTTCTCAAGAAAATGGGATCCTCTTGCTTTAACCCCAAGATTGGAAGATTTTTACAGGGATTTATCATGTAAAATACAGAAAACTGTTCTGAGGTACCATAATAATGCCATAATTTTGCACCTACTGTACTTACAAAAATTTTCTTTTGCATAGTTAGTTCCATTCTCATTCGCCTCTGTTTTTCACAATACTGCTTCCAAGTGTCTTCTGTGAATCCATAGTTAAAATAATCTGTGATATCAGCACCTGAAACACAACAATAAAGTGTTAACGATAATTATTAATGCTTATTTACCTGGAACAACGATAGGTGTAATGACAAGTTTTTAGGTCCAATTTACATGAAGGCAGGCCAATCCTTGTGCTAGGGATGAGTCTTTTGTTCTTGTTGATATTTTAATCACAAAGCATCAATGTTTGATTAAGTAAACATATCATTTTGTGCAAAATTTCATACCTGGTTTTCTCCAAGGCTTCTCCTCTACAGACTCCATGTCAAACTCATAAATTCCTACACCATTAACAGTACCCTCAGCATTCAGGTCAAGATGTTTACTTCCTGCAGCTATTAAAGAAATAAAACAAGTTAGACTAGAAAGCCCTGGGGGTACTCTTGCTCATTTAGGGTAGGGATGTGCTGCTGAGCCCACTGAACCCCGACCCTGTTCCAGAGTAAAATCACTGAAATTCATACCCTGTTTAGAGCAAGATCGCTGAAAATCATACCGTGTTCTGGTATTGCGAAAATAGATACCCTGTTCCAGAGAGGAGAGAGCGTGATTTCATATACCCTGTTCCAGAGTAGAATCGCTGAAAACCATACCCTGTTTGGCAGCACCATACCTGTATAGCAAATATAGGGGAGTACCCCCCGGGCTTGAAAGATCATACTTCGATGTGTGGATGAATCAAGATATACAAGGTAAGTATTAAGGTGTTTTTGTGCTTGGAAAGTTTTTTGTGCTTGGATATAATTTAATATCCACTTAGGTTATTGAACAGCATTTGTAGCTTAGAAGCTCAGTTGGTCAGAGTATCTGTCTAGCAAACAAAAGGTCATGGAAAATTTGCTTGATTAAACATGATTCACATCTTTAATGTACGTGGTAGTTTAGTATGTTACCTGGTGTCCCTTTTGTTGCAGATGACACGGCACCTCCTTTGAAGTTCCAGTTAACTGGGGTTGCATATGGAGCACTGTCCAAACATAATGGTAATCAATTTGTGGTATCAACAATTCCTTATACTGTCTTACTCATAGTTCTTATAACAATAACTAGTTGGTCATCAAACTAATTACTACTATTACTTCTTATATTAGAGTTCAGTTATCCTGAACCCTGGATATTTTGAGCTATCAGTAATCTCAAATATAAGGTCAAATCCCATGCAGGGCTTTCAGAATGTTTTGGAGTAGTTGTTCATAAGTCTGAAGTACTGTCTATGATCAGATGCAAGGAATAGAAGGTACTTCATAGAAAAAAAAGTAGATAGCGGTTAACATTGAAGCAATTGCTCAAACTCCAGCAGTCACTGGGTTATTCTGAAAGCCCTGCTGTGGACTTTACTTTGAAACCCTTAGTGTTTTGAGCCCTTTTTTTCTTTGTCCCAAGCAGGAGGAACACTAGGTTTTCACTGTACTACTACTACTATTACTGCTGCTTATCCTCCTCCTATCACTACTCAGGTTACTTATGAGACATTACTAAAGTTACACCAGGTACACTTCTCTTTATTAGATGATTTTATCTCTCTCTGGGCTACCTGTGTCTCACTCTTAATATTCCTTTACCAGCTTGTGATGGAACACTCTGAAAAATGAGTGAGCAACATTTGCAGAGAAGGCCATTGCTAAGGTAACGGCATTCTGACTGATAAGATTCAAGCTCTTACCCATATGTAGTTCCAGAAGTATTGATTTCACCAATGGTGACTTGGACATCATCGTCGTCGTCATCATCATCATCATCATCATCTTCATCATCTTCATTGCTCTATTAGATTAAATATCACAGAGCCAATAAACCAACATTATAAAGTCACCCTGATGCAGTTTGGTTTTATTTGGTGAGGTATGGATAAAAAAAAGTCCTTTTTTCACAAGGGTAACACTTAATAGCCAGTGGCTAACAAACCTGTGGCCCTCATTCTGTGATCGAAATGGAATTTAGGAGTTGATTCTTGTGAACAGCTCTACTTATATACAACACCAGACCCTGCGGGACTCTAACTTGGGTCACATTGATGAGAGGCGAACAATCACACCACTACGCCACCTGTGCTTCCCTCATACACTTCTAATTCTATACTTGATAATATACAAGTACTAACACACATTTTTCCGTGTATCCATCCTGCCACACTGCTGGTGATATCACACAAAGCAGAAAGGATTTGAATGTAAAGGAATAAACACATCATGAGATCTTCCCTTCAATCCCCAGAGCATGCAATATTGAGTGATGTGTCCTCCAAAAATGCTAAATCTACATGGCACTGAAATAAAATAATTGTTATTGTCATCATCATCATCATTAACTATCATTAATTTTGCCATCATCATCATCTTCATTATCAAACTTTATTATCTGACATCATTAACAACTACATCATCACCATCATTATTATTAACTAGTTGGCATACCAGCTCTCCAGCCTCTTTTGCATCATCATCATCATCATCATCCTTAGCCGGTGGTTCATTTTCTTTGGTTTCTTTGTCATCAGGTGCGTTCTTGATTTCATCTTCTTTCAGCAGAACATTCTCCTCGGCACTAAAACAACAGAAAGCATGTACTATTACCATAGGACTATAACCATAGGATTTGGATCAGGCATAGATCAGTTGCTTAGTGTGCAGCCTTCAAAAGTAGAGGTCCAAGGTTTAATCCTCAGGACTTTTTCAACTTCTCTCTGTTCTGTGTAGCTTTAGCTTCAAATGCACATAATAATGAGCACTGATAGTCTGAGGGGGGAAAGCGTGCACCTTTGAGCCCTTAGTACATGAACCCCTGGCTCAGAAGAATTGGGCATCCACTCCACATGTTATTGAAGTAATAAAATAATACCTTTACCTTTGAGGAAAATAGCACAAGCCTTCTTTTAAATTCAACTTTTACCTTGTAATTTCTTGATCCTTTTCTTCCTTTATTGGTGCGTCTTTTTTATTATCTGAATTAATAAGAAATCATTAACGTCTTTCTTACATTAAAAATGCAGCCACATTACCTACTAGACAAAAATAGATGCAGGCGCTTAATAAAACACACTGCGCTTCACTAATATAGTAGAATTCTTACGAATCGTAATGCGCATTAATGCTAGTATAACCTTATCAAACAAAACACAAGTTTAAAACCTTTAAGCTTATATTACAATGGGTTTATAGTTCACGTTTGAGCTGAGCCTGATAAACGTGCTTATTTGTCAACATTATACAAGTATTTATCATACACAAAATTAGTATCAAAAACCATAAAAATATCTCAAATGATTATCATACTGTCATCCCGCGATATTTTAAAGTTATGCAGATGGATTAATGAGGAGTAAAAGAGTACCTTCGTCATCTCCGTAAAGGAAAGCTTCATCGTCTTCTGCGTCCGCCATCTTGGATTTTGACAGCGTGTATTTCTACTGCGCATAAGTAGACACTTGTGAACGCTGACCATGGTTCATCACAGGAAGCCCAAACTCGGTTTTATTTCGGTTTTGTTCGTTTCTGAGGCATTAAACTCGGCTGTAACAAAGAACAGGGCACCAAAAAAGGTGAATGGAAAAAATTCTCAAGTTTTTCAAATACTAAGGAAAAAAGCGATTTTCCGCTCGATTAGTGATTCCTCCCTCAGTTTATTGTATTATCAATGATTAATAACAAAAACAACGATTTATTATATATTAATCAAGATTCTCGTACTCAAAACCTACCTGCATAGCATTTTACCGGGGAGAAACGTAGGATTTGGCTAGTTGAGGGTGTGGCTACGAGAACGGAAAAGATTTAATATCTAAGAAGGAACGCTTTTTACTGACAAATTGCAACTTCAGGCTGCTGCGCAGAAGAGGAGCAACTCTAACTGGTAAAAGAGTTAGCAAGTGGTTTAAAGATGTAAAATGTATCTGCCCATATCCCATGCCTATGATAGTACGGCCTAAATCGCGTTTTAAAAGCAGTTTTGGCATCCGTCAATACTAAAAAGGTCGAAAACGCCTAGATAGCCTTTTCATGAGAAGCTTAGCCCAGGAAAAAAAAATCTCAGCGTGTGTTTGTTTTAGGCGTTAACTGGATTAGCTATAGTAAACTCTAAGGTGTTATCGTGTGTCAGTACCATTTGTCAACGAACAAATTATGATATACCGGCCTAGCAAGGTCAGATTACTTTCCTTTTCATAACTGCAGTTAAACAGCCAAGAAACAAATGACGGCTTTGTTTCGCATCAAAAAAATCTTGAGTAAATTTCTTGAGCATGTTTCGAGGCAGGGAACGGAAAAGCTCCGTAGCGAAGCGTAAAACAAAGCAGTATTCGAAGCTCATATTTTGCATTTTTTAGTTGCCACGCGAGATCATGCCAGAGCCAAAAGATTACATATTACGATTAAATTATAAGCTAAATTTCTAGGAAGCACAACAAATATAATCTTTCTTTGGGTTTGGAAGTTTACTGCGAAACAAAACTTGAACAATAAACGGCTATCTATGCATGAACAAAGCAACCTACAGCTCGCAGTACAACTTCAACCATCTACCCTTCCTCACTTCATGCAAATCGATAAGTAACATTCACAATGAATACAGACAGATTGTAATAGTTCCCAAACTTGAAATGAAAAGTGTTCGTTTTCCCCCCCAGTTTTTGGGCAGCTTTGCCGAGACACAATACTTAAGTTGAACAGTTGAACCAGGGGGAGGGACAGGGGCAGAATATTGCGTCATATTCAATTGTACTCAGTCCTTAATCGGTCACAGTGGAGGTCCCTGGCGATTTTTCTACTTTGTACGGACATCTTGTACAAGTTACTTTTTAATAGTTCACACTTTCAGTTTTAGCGGGAGGTTCGAAGATATAAACAATGATTTGGAGAGTTAATTCATTCGCCGATCAGCATTCCACGCTCATTGAGCTAATATGGCCAATATGGCCTCGCTTAGTAGTTCGATATGTGGCGTCACAAGCGAATCCCTCGACCCACAAAAGAATTGGTACGTCCTAACGAAGGAAATCTGCAACCGCAACCCTGCCGACTTTGTCAGGAATGATTTCTTCGTAGAATTTCCCAATGAAGTAGTCAGCATTTCGGCGGGAAAGCTGAAAGCCACAAACAATCAACTGCCGTTCAAGAACAGATTGCCAAGTCGTCCCGTCTATGTCGTGTCTACCTTTGGTCTGTGTTCAGGACTGCTGAGACTTGCTTCATTCGAGCCAGTTCAATTCTGTGATAACTGCAGTGAATGGAATCAGTTTATCAGAGGAATTATTGGCGCCAAAAAATGGCGCCAATGCCTCACACAGTTCTTCAATCTCAAGTAACAGTCCATCTACTAGCCCTTCAATGTCCACAATTTCACCAATCAGACCTTCTTCGGACTTTCAAATTAGTTTTTCAAGTAGTGATTCTTCTCCTTCAAGCCAAAATATCTTCAATCCACTGTCATGTTCTACACCTACACGCATATCCACCTCTGCACCATCTATCAATCCATCATCAGAAAGTTCTTTTGCACAAAGTGACGCAAGTGAATCTACAGAAAGCATAAAAGCAGATCTGACTATAGGTTCCACTACGAAAAAGCGCAGGATTAGGAAGCAGTGTCGGCGAGTGATGGCTGATATTTCTGATGTCAGCCTCAAGTACCATGAAACATTATCATCTGTTCTTGGGAACAGTTTTATTTTTTGTTGTGATGATGATAAGAAGCCTGAGAACGAGAAGGATAAGTATTTTGTAAGTAGCACCATATCAGAGGTTGTGGATATGATAATGGATGCAGTTGGGGAAAAGAAAGGCCTGAGAGAATTATTCCTGCCAGAAACCTATGACCGTCTGTTAAAGAGTATGCGAGTTCCGGATTGGGTGCTTTTGTACTTTAAATTGCAGACAAAGCTACCTGATGATGCATGGCAAACTTTATTAAATCTAACACACCTTGGAAGAAGTGGTGTAAGTACATTATGATTTTACGTTTTGTTTTTCAATAAGGTTAAAAACTCATTTTAATACCACAAAATGCACCAGCCCCCCTTTCCTGTAAATAAACACCAGTTCCTTAGTCTCCCTCACAGCTTCTACTTGTGCCGTCATACAAAATTTTCCCCCCAAAGTAGCAGCTGCAAGGGTATTTTATTTTAAATGGAATCACTCAGAAGTTGCTTGTATGCTGAACTTGTATTTTATTTGTACTGAAATGTAAAGAATAATTAATTGAAGTTATGATCATATCTGCTTTATAGAATTCATTGGACAATGCTGTTCTCTTGACAAAAAATCAGATTAAGGCCATAAAAAAGATGATTTTCAACATCATAAAATCGACATTGAAAATAACAGAATTAGAAACAGACTTTCCATCATGTGGTGTCGACCTAAATTCTGTTTTGATTTGGGCTATAAGAGAGCAGCGATTGTATGGAGCTGACACCCCACATATGGAGTTCAATATCAAGATAGATGGACGACCCCTTGGAGGCAAAGATCAAATAGCTGTAGGGATTGTGCCCATTGACTTTGCAAAGAAAAGTCCAGAGAGTGCACTTTCAGTCTATCCAGTTGCAATTGCTAATTGCAAAGAAGAAAGGTGAATGAATGAAAAGCAAATTTAAAATAAACAGTAAAAACTGATAGAAGCATAAATTTTGCTCTCACAGGGCTTATTGAGAATGAGATTAAGCCTGCATCACTGTATATTTTGTCAGGAAGTTAACTTAGCCTTTGGCAACTATAAACTGGGGTATTGGGTATTAACATATTTTTTCTTGAGACAGGAGCAACATGAAGCAGTTAATAGGAATGCTGAACAAGCAAAAGAACTGGCTTAAACAACATGGACTATGTGTGGATGGGAAATCATACAATTTCAAGTTTACAGGTTCTTGTCTAAGTTATAGATAATAGCATTGTACACAGGTATTGGAATGTGTACAGCTCCTTACTGCTGTTTTCCATTTTTTTGCAACTCAGACATTCCAATGTCTAGTTGTGAAATGGGTTTTTCACTGCTGCCAATCAAAATGTATTAGTCGGTGTCTCCTATGTTTGTGATTAGCAGCAGCTAAAAGATCCATTCCACAACTATCCATTCGAATGTCTGAGTTCGCAGAAAATGGAAAACCACAGTAATATATCTACAGTTTGATTATCAATTGCAACAGATAAGCAAAAAATTTGAAGTGTAAATTTCCAGATGCCTCTTTATATATGCATAGATAAATATTGCTAATGGTGGTTGGAATTTGCTAATCATTCATAACTCATTTTTTGTGCATGTATGGATATTTTTCAGTTACCCTTGATTATAAAGCTTTACTGCTGTTGATTCATAAAAAGGACGATGAATCGTTCACTCTAGGAGGCAAAGGATATGGTGTGGAATTTTGTGTCTTTTGTGATGCTGTCAGGGTAATGTCCAATAGCAGTGCAACATTTATGCACATAATGCTTTATGTTGATATACAATATTTTTAAATCTGTTAGGCCTGTACACATCATGGCGAAATTCCAAATCATGCTTGTGTTGATTGTTTAAGATCAAAAGCCAATATTGCAAGGTTGAGTATATTTGAACGATACCTTATTTCGTCTTCTCGCATGTTATGCACATTTGAAATAATACAATTTATTTGGCCTTGACATGGGTCTTTTTTTTTAAGGCCCACAGGTGTTCGTGACGATCTAACGTTCCTCTTGGAGGAGGATTTGTCAAACATCAACCTCTGCTCCCTGCACTGTGAGATGAGGAACATGGAGCAGCTTTTAGGTTCCTTGGGACTATTTTCACACCGTGTTGGTACTCTTGACCAGTTGAATAACATCCTTTCTCAATATGGGCCTGAGAACACCCGTGGAAGAACGCGAATTCAAGTAAAGGAGAAACCAGGTCAACAGACTGCAGTGGGAAGGCATAATATAAAGGTTGCTTCATTTTCAGGTGCAAATGAGTTATAATGCATTGATTAATTCCCACAATTTAATGCAAAATGTCAAAACTATTGTGTTCAAATTTAATTTGAACATATGGAAGGTTTTTGAAATAGGTGTATACATTTATTTTGACACAACTTAACAGAAATTGATATTACAATTGAAGATAAATGCTTGAATAGCCAACAAATAATGTTATTGTTTTTTCTTACTTAACACTGTAGGATGTACAGAGAGGCAATTTCTGGATAATGCTGAGAACATAGTAACAGAATCTCTGCCCACTGAGAAGGTTGCAGATTATTTTTCTGAATGCAGGGATGTCTCCAAGTCTATAGTACTAAATTACATCACATTCACAGAAGAAAGAAAGCAGGTGAGGCATAACATTATTAAATTGATATTATGTATCCAAAAATGAAATATGATGCCAGTGTCAATAAACTATATCAATATTTCTAATTCTTCAATTTAATGCATATATGTTTGTATTTGACTAGGACATTCAGAAGATTCTGAGCAGTGAAGCTTTTCAGCGTGACTTTGGAAAAGTTCAAAAAGAGGTTCAGCTTGAAGAGACTCCAGGTATTTACAATTTCACAAATGGAACTGTTTGCCTGTAAAGAAACATGTTGTTAGCTATATTGATAGCAGCAAGCATCAGAATTATCCATCACCTGTGATGTTTTTCTTTTCTATTAGGATGCATTATTTTCAATCATTCGCCCCACTATTTACTCACTCCCTCATGCCTTCAAATTACGTCTATCAATACACATCTGTTTATTCCTTCATATTATATCATTGTTCATTCGGTAGAGCAGGGCTCGAAATAACAGCAGGTCAAGACTGGCCATACTTTTGAGAAAAATTGGTAATCACCATCCAAAAATGTATTTGAAAGATCATCTTGACCTGCGTATGTCTAGCCGTTATTTGGAGCCCTGATATTTGCATTGGTTGTTCCTTTTTGAGTGTATTTTGAGTGTATTATGGTTTCTGCAGCATTTACAAAGTTCCTTCAAGATAGTTTGCAACATTGGGCAAAAGAACAGGAAGAAGTAGAAGCCACTTTTGTTGAGCTGTCATCACAAGCAAAGGGGAAAAAAAGTAACGGAGAGCCAAAGAAAAAGAAAAAGAGGGCAAATCAGGAGGATGAGGACAAGATCTTTGCAGCCTATGCAGCCAAACTACAAATTAAGTTATTTCTTAAGGTGCTAAATAATTTGTGATTTTCTGATTAATTTTTTGTTTCATGTGAACCTTAAATTGCACTGGAAATACAACATTTTTCTAGTTATTCTAAAATGTTCTCTCCTTTATTTGTGTATATTAAATTTTGCTCCTCTGACAATTTGCTTGTAAATTATATCTACATTTATATTTTTATTAATGCATATAATATATAATGTATATAATATATTTTTTATTAATTTATTTTTAGCATTAATATTAATATTTTTGTTTTCAAGATTTTCACTGATTGGAGGGAAATTGCTCTTACATTGAGAAGAACAGTGTATGATGTTGGTGATGAAAATGATCTGCAAAACATTGACATTTATGAAATAAAGGTAAAATCGTTTTGCACAATGGTGTCATTTGGCTACTTTTGCTGCCACCATGCACCAGTATTTTTTGGATTTGTTATCCCTTTTAAGGATATGTCTTTTAGTTGGAATTTTGGTGGGGTTGTTGCTGAGTTATTTTTAAACTTGTATTCGTATTTTGATGTAAACACAACCCCACAAGTTTTTCCTTTTTGTTATCAGTGTAGAGAATGGGGACATCACCTCAGACATTTGTTTGGAGTTCACCTTGGGACAGGTAATGTATACCTAAAAGTTAACATTAAAGAGAGTGAAAACACAAAGCCTGTGAAATAGCAATTGCTTGTTAAGGTGTAATAGTCAAATAGATACACAAGAAAACAATGGAATTAGAGTCTGGTAAACTGTATTAGTCTAATATCTATTTCACAGGCTTAGTGACTTCAATCTATGTATGTAGTGTATTAAAGGCCCATGTGCATGAAAATCAATGAAAAATGGGAAAGGATTATGATGAAGATAGTTAGAAAGTTAAATGGCATTGCTCATTATGAAAGAAATATTTTGATATAACTAAAAGAACAATAGCATTGAGTAAATGATCATTTACTCACTCACAACTTAAATGATAAATACTCGACAATTTCTTTTTGTCTCATTTGAATGTACTCGACAATTTCTTTTTGTCTCATTTGAATGTGAAGAAATGTTGTTTTTACATGATCATTGGGAGTTGTGCAGATAGATTTTCAAGTTTCAACTCATTTTAAATTATAATCTACTTCATTCAAGTAATAAATTGTATTTTCTGTATCAATATCAGGTGATTATGGACACTTAACAATTGACCATAGTGCCTTACTACTGCGAGAGTTTGGTTCTCTATACAAGTATTCTGGCCAGGGGTTTGAGGCTTCACACAAACTACACAGGCAGTTGTTTTCCAAGGCATCCAACCACGATAAAACAGGATCTGGCCATTCATGTATGTGCAACAACATTTCATTCTTTTTTTTTCTTATCTACACTTCTATTTTCATTTCCTTTTTTTACTCTTTTTCTCTTTAAGAAATAACAGCAGTTATTTAATCAAAGTGCCCTTTTGCTATCAACTTCAAAGGTCATCACATCAAAAAAAGTCTGCAATTATGTTCAATAATAATTGTAAAATTGTAAAGTACGAATCTAGAACATTGTCATTGTTAGAAAATGCAAATTTGTGTTTTTTGTCACTAAATAGCAATTTTTCTGGATACCAATATCAAGCAAATATGTGGAATAATCCATAATGTTTTTTTAAATTTTCTTTCAGTGCCACAAATTCTTACTCATTGGTATGCCAATGAACTGCTCTCTCTTCGATATTCATTCAGAAATGCAAAAGAATGCATTGACACTGGTAAGTGGCATTTATAAAATGTAATTAAAAGCAGATTTCATGGCAGCCTTAGATCATTCAAAGGGGTTGCCAAGTCAAAGTAAAGTAAGGTATTGCATACACATTTTTTCAATTCTCTTTTCTAGATAAGAAGTGCTTCAAATTCAGGGGATGTGGTTGGACAACCAAAAACGCACCAAAATTGTCTCCAGAAGACTGGCCTTGGGTCAAAATGATAGATGGGCTATTTGACAAAATGTTTGGTGGTGACTTTTTAGAATATCAGTACGACAGTAAGACTGGAACCCATGTTTCTTCAAACATTGTTGATAGTCTGCAAAAGTATGACCATGGAGATTGGGAGAACATGTTCGTCCCCTCAACTACTACCACAAAAAGCACCACAGATTCTAATGTAAAACCAAAGCAGTGCACCGCGACACCATTAGTACAATCTACCACTACAACTACTACCACAAAAAGCACCACAGATTCTAATGTAAAACCAAAGCAGTGCACCGCGACACCCATAGTACAATCTACCAATACAACTACTACCACAAAAAGCACCACAGATTCTAATGTAAAACCAAAGCAGTGCACCGCGACACCCATAGTACAATCTACCTCTACAACCTCATGTCAACAGAATCAGATCCATGAAGCAAATCACCAAAAACAACCAAGTCATTCATCCCAGGTCAAAACCAAGTTAGCTACAGCATCAACGAGGCGGGAAATTGCCGAGATTGACGCTTTTTTACCGCCTATTGACTATACCACCGCCGTGGTGATGAAAGTGCAAACAGTTACACAGACAGGAGATCTGTTTTCTTTAAAAAAACGGCCATGTGTCGCTGTTTTAAAGAGAGCCGAAGATTTGTTGGCAATCGAAAAGAAAAAAAGGTCTAGTACCAAACCTTGGAGTCCATATAAACGGTTTTGGAACATTCAGTGAAGACGATCTTGAGTCACTGATACGCCTTTCGCGTGTTTCAAGTACTGCTGCCATGGTAACAGAGGAAACGATCTGGTTGGCTCAGTTTAACGATGTTCCAAGTGGAGAATTGGATAGATTGAAAGACGTTCTTTGGAACAAGCCCCCTAATGAAATTATCCTGCGACTTAAAGGGAAGTCTATAGATGTGCTTTCTTTCGCTGATATCATTGCTGAGAGGCACATTGACAACTTCGTGGTCGACATATGCGTTCAAAAGTTCAACGAGGAGGGACACTCGAATGTCCTTTACTTACCTTTAGAATTTTATGATTGGATGAAGGCTAAAGATACAGCATTCACAAAAGAGAAAATAAGAAACTGCGTATTAGAAAGGAAAAACCTGAGCGAAATTAATATTATTATTATCCCAGTCCATATGCCAAATCATTGGGGTCTAGCTGTCATTGACATTGAAAATGGAAAAATGATGTTCGACGACGGGTTAAAAGTGTATCCTCCCGCAAACACACTGAATTGCCTAAAGAGAGCTCTAGAACTCATGCACGAAACGTTCCCTCATTGGGCAGCCCTTCAATCAAGATTTTGGGTAAACTGTCTGGCTTTTGATCGGTTTGGTATGCCATCGCAACTGAAATGCAGAAACATTGGCAGAGGGAGTTGTGGCATTGGCATCATCCTTGCTGCCAGAGACTTCATTTCGAGGGGTGTGTCTGCAACCAACAACATCAGGTGGAAGTACTCTTTAATGAATAATCTTCGCTTGGACCTTATGACACAAATTGTCAAGTGGTCTTCAAGTACATGAATATTGAATATGTATCCTTTTTCTTAGTATTATTTCAGATGATTATTTTATTATAAAATGATTTTATTAGTGTCGGATAACTAATTTAAAAAGTGCCCTAATCTCGAAGGTCAAAACAATCGTAACTTGACTTTCTTGCAAGCTAACTGTAGGTGGATTCATAAATGTATATGCACAAATAACATCATTCATTGAAGTTAAAACCAAAAAAGGAAACAATTCATAAGTCCTACCACCGTTTGATAGTCAACTGTAAGTGACGTGATTTTAGATTTTAAAAAAGGAGATACGTCTTTACCTATTGTCATTGCCTTAACAGGACTACAGTTCATCTCTAGCAGATCAGGTCTGACTGAAACGATATTTAGCCATGTAAAAACGGAGACACATCTTGCCACAGTCCAGGTCTTTTCCGTAAATATATGGGTACCATTTCACTTCCAGTTCGCGGGTGGCTCTTCCTGAACCTTTTCCAACTACTATACTTGAACGGCAAGTTATATGGGTAGTTTGCCCCCCATGGTAGTGATTAGCCCTACGCTTGGCTGCTGCTATGGCGGCGAGCGGATCTTCTGGCTCAAGCTGAGCGCCTTCACATAAATCTTCTCCTTGCCAAGCCACGTGTTTTTCAAGGTCATTTCCAAAAATCCGTTCGAAGCAGTCCTCCTCATACAGTTTATAGGACTCCATTACAGTTGACTTCGACATGATTGGTGCTCGCCAGTGTGGCATAACCTTGATTGTGTTTGGAGTAGGGTTCCCAAGATCGCTTATAAATCGATCAAAGAACTGGTGTGGGACATGGTGAAATTCTAGTTGGTGCCATTTTCCTACAGAGAAGAAAAGAAAAAAAAAAGAAAAATAACTTTTGCTAGAATTGCTTCAAAAGGCCGTTTATGGCAGAGTTTAAAGCTACTTAAAGCTCCATGTCAGTCATTTTTTTATCAAATAGGTTTAACTTAAACTTGAACTTTACCTTTGCAACGGTGATGGTGCGTGTTTCGAACTCGTTCTAGGGCACAAGAAATCCATGTCTTGTACGATCGAGTATGGGCTCCCTTCCTTGTTTTTCGGGGGAATCTCAATTTTTGTTCCTCGAGGACAAACATTGTTGTCCGTGGCATGTTTCGATCCACGTGGCGAGTTTCCCAGTGCTTAGAATATGCCGAAAAAGACGCAAAATTCCTTTCACAAGCTGAGCAGTTGATTATGAAGTTATTTGACGGCATCTTGCATATAAATTAGGAAGTTTAAGTTCATAACAGTTTGAAGTTAAGTTTAGATGACGCTAACGTTCACAGTAAATTTGACTGGCAGCTGACTCGCGGAAAATTACCATAAAAATTAATTATTTACTAATGCACTAAATGCGAGATCTGTAGGCAGCCGAATTACTTGGATACTTGTATATCTGTAACTTCTGTACACGACAGTGTTTGATGCCTGCTTGGATCGTAATCGCTAACAATAGTCTTATAAAAGTTAAAATGATTTTTTGAACTTATCTGGCAAAATACTTTAATAACGCGAGATCTGTAGGCAGCAGAGTTGCTTGGATACTTGAATATCTGTAACTTCTGTACACTTCCGGTCAGTGTTTGATGCCTGCTTGGATCGTAATCGCTAACAATAGTCTTATAAAAGTTAAAATGATTTTTTGAACTTATCTGGCAAAATACTTTAATAACGCGAGATCTGTAGGCAGCAGAGTTGCTTGGATACTTGAATATCTGTAACTTCTGTACACTTCCGGTCAGTGTTTGATGCCTGCTTGGATCGTAACAGCTAACAATAGTCTTATAAAAGTTAAAATGATTTTTTGAACTTATCTGGCAAAATACTTTAATAACGCGAGATCTGTAGGCAGCAGAGTTGCTTGGATACTTGAATATCTGTAACTTCTGTACACTTCCGGTCAGTGTTTGATGCCTGCTTGGATCGTAACAGCTAACAATAGTCTTATTTAATCCTAACTTTGCTATTACATGTAACTACTTGTTTACACTAAACTAGTCATTCAAGTTAGCTTGGGAACTTAAGTCATTCTCTCAAAAAAATTGTATCTCATAAATATACTTTGTCAACAAAAAAACTTTATTGGTGTTGTATATCGTAATTTATCAGCTTTTATATAGCTCTCAATTGCACTAGCGTTATTTTTAACCCGGCATCCACATTGCAACAAATTCACGTTAGTTGTTTTTCTCATGCGCGCTTCATGGTTGACAGTTCTGTTTATAGTTTTATTTATCGAGAATAAATAGACCTTTGTACCTTAGCAAATATTAACTCCGGTCGGAATTGCTTACGCAATAGTTGCCTCATCTGCTGGACAGTATAGCTTTCAATGGATGAACAAGATATAACAGATATGAAACAACGACTGAAGTCCATTCGTCGATATAAAAAGCGAATGTGGAAAGGAAGGAAGAAAGAACGAATCCGCAGAGAACGCGCTGAGCACTGTCAATTGAAAATACAGAGCAAAGACAGTAAACACGTGGCAATCAAAGCTGTATCTTCACAAACTACTGTATCGAATCAAATGGACATTCTTCCCGCTGAGCTGGAAGCAAAGATAAAAAATGCCTCTTCACAAACTACCCCACCGCATCAAAGTAACATTATTCACGTTCCTGAGTCAAGGGGGAAATCATTGCTTAAGGCGGCCATTGGACGGAATTCGAAAACAGAAAAAAGCATTTCCGGTGATAAAATGGTACATAAGCGTGCTGCCCAGTCACCAAAAGATGAAAATTCTTTGGCAGAGAAAAGGAAAAAACAAGCCCATCATGAACAAAGTGTCAGAGAGCTAGATTCCAGTTTATTAGTTCGAGATAACGATGAGCGGATCTTAGGTAGTGGTACTTTTGGTAAATGCTACGCAGCTAAGTATCGTGACATATCTGTAACTGTCAAGGAGTACCATGACCACCGTGAAATGAAAAGCCTGGCAACTTTGAAAAAGTCGGCATACAAAGAGGCTAAAATGATTCTGTCATTACATGATCATCCTGGTGTACCTCTGTTATTTGGATTATGTTCATTAACGAAGCCTGTAAGGCTTATTTTACTGTTTCATGGCGACAAAAACAATAACACTAGCGAAACAATTTATAGTGCAACCAAAAACAAAACGCTGCTTGACGAAAAATCGTGGCGTAACGTATCGTGTCTGACTGCCATAGCACTAAATCATGTTCACAACTGTGGTGTAATTCACAATGACTTAAAGGCAAACAATGTTATCTTGGAGCCAAACCTAAATCCTGTTATTATTGATTTTGGACAAAGCGTAAAAGCTAGTGAAGCAAAGCCCCGAAAGCAGTCCTTTCACAACAGAGAATGGAAGGATTCGTACATTGCGCCTGAAGTACGTGACGGTACAGGAAAACCATCCACAAGTAGCGATATTTTTTCCTTCGCAAAAATGGTGCGTTTCGTCAGCAGTAGATGCTGTTGTTACGCCTCGGAAAGTATCGACAAAGCTATTTCCAGCAAGCCTTCGGAAAGACCGAGCTTGGATACTTTTATATCTGAGTATTCAATTGACTCACTGAAGCAAAAATAGCTATGTTCCAGATATGTTGGGCCGTAGAGATCCATATTAATACGTCATAGATATTATACAATTTCGGCGTTTTACAGGCCCAATCGCATTGATCATTTGATAGCAGTAATAAGACTAAGAGCTCTGTACAGTATGACGATAAGGTAACCAAATTGAAAACTTTGTGTTTTGTTGTTAATGTTGTTTTTTTTTGGCCTGCTCTTTTACTGTAACTTTATTCGGTGTTGCCGTAATAAAAGTTATGAACTGAAACGAGCTCCTTCATTTTTCATTTTTATTTTAACTTGTTTCTTTAATCTTTTCTTTGCAACATTCTGGAAACTGTTTCGCGAAAACTTTATTTACAAAGGCATCAAGCTCAGGAAATCCTATACGGTTCGCCTTCAATAAATGTAATTCGTAGAACCACATTCAAATAATGTCTGAACATTGCCTGTCAACAAATGCTCGTTAATAAACAGAGTTTCCTACTAGAGTGGTACAGAGGTGTCGGCATAGTGTTAAAATAGGTAAAAAAATAACATATGCAAATTAGCTTAAGATGGAATAAGTCCATCTTAACCTAATTAGCATAAAGTTTTTTAGCCGGCCTAAGCTTCTCATGTCATCGAAAGAGCATACAGCATTTGGAAACGCTCTCCAGAGTTGAGACATTTGCATGTCTTTTCGTTCAAAACGCATTCGGTTCCATGCGTTTTGGTCTTTTTGTCCAAAGTAAAACGATCGAAAACGCAAGCGCTTTCATCATGGAACATAAAAGGACCTTTTATGATCCATGCTTTCATCGAAACCACATAAATTTTAACAATCTCCACACGGAGTGAACTGATTTTTGAAAACGGTGACCTATCTTGATTGTAAACAGTGAAAACGGAGACTTTTGAAAACGGTTAAAGATTTGGTAATCAGGAATATTCTAGTTTTTAAATTTGCAACTACTTTTTTGTATCCGGATTTTTCAAAATGTTCTTTCTAGACGTTTCCGTCGAAACTTTTTTGCAGTTTTGGACAACGTTGACGTCATTTACACGGGCACGTCTGATTTCGATGCGCAGCTGAATGATGATATTATATCGTACCTGCGATTTTGATCGTCTTAGTGTGTACGCTATGAAAACGTTAGTGTGGACGCAAAGCTAGCGCTTTTGATGCGATTTCTGAGACGAAAAAAAACGATTTCCGTGGTATACGTATGGTCAACAATGGAAGTTAGACGGCTTATAGATCGATTGGGACTTGACGCTGTACGTCAGTGATCGCGGTCTCTTTCTTGTTGTGATAGCGCGGCGCAACATGGCGGATGAAGAGGATCGGTACTCGGACGATGAATCCTGTGAAAAAGTCAGCGATACTGAAGAAGATGTAGAAGAATATGTAGTAGCTCCCATAGGTAAAGAACTGTGCTTTCATTATTTACAAGATTTCTATCTAGAATCCCAGTCATATGGTATCTTGTTTGTCTTGCCGGGTGGGCTTCTCGTGCGTTACAACATTGCGAAACACTATTCTTCGCCGAAAATAATTAAAAGACCTCGATTTTTTAAATGTTATCGGGTTTTTTATTTGTCAGATAAGCTTGGAGTTGTTGGTAGATGGATTCGACATCGTCTTTTAGCCTCGATTCTCATGGGAACGCCTCCGTTAGTCGCCATTCAGGTAAACAGGGATATGGTTTCCGGACGCTGTTGTTTTTATTCCCAATATTTCCAGATGTTGCTAGCTTGAAAACCTAAAATCTTTCCCTAGATGAGCTTCATAAAATATCAATATTTCGCTAACTGTAAGTTTACGAGATGTTGAACTGTTATTTGAGGTCGAAAACGTCGTGTGTATTGATTTGAAAGTCTCCTATGAATAATTCATTATGACATTTTCACTTCTTCAAATCTCATCGCCTGCCAGAAAATACGAGCAAATAAAAAACCGGTTTAAACTCTAGTCTTGTCATAATATTATTTTCCTTGGATTTAAAGGTTAATCAATAAAGTCAAACCTATAGATTCAGACTTCTGCTTTGATCGATAGATCTAGAATTCAGCGCTGAATCAGTATTTTCGATTTGAATTTTTAATTGTTGAAACAAAACTATGAAATGAGCTTCGGTGAGGTTGGAAAGATGAAGCTTAAATCAATATTTAAGTTCATCATTTGTTCGTTGCTCGAATCTTATGAATAGGGATATTCATATTTTTAAACTCATAAAATTTTACATATTATTCGTAGAGTTTTATCTTACAGTGAAGGCTGTGTATGCTCAGACAAACACCAGTGAATTCGATCATTACCGCTTATGACAGGAAGATCAATATATCATGTCCTTTAGCCCTTGCACTTGCATGACAGGAGAATGAAGAATTCAATAGACTATTACCTTAGCTTTGAATTTCAATCATTGTTTTTAAGTAGTTTCTATTGAAATACTTTTAATGCGTTTCAAAATGCTTAACATAAACACGTTATCTATTGTTATGCAAAACCTTTCTTCGACCCTTTTTCATTACTTTTCAAGGGTTTCATGTTTAATATCTCAGAGATGTCAACACCACTAGAGGTTTTCTAGAAAACATCCTGAAATCCAAAACAGATAGACAAATTTTGTTTTATAAAGTACAAGGTAGATGTTGCTCTGTGAAGGAGTATTAATAATTGGACAGGCCTCGACAGGCCTGAACACCCCTTTTGTTAATGCTCACATACCTTGGCTTCAACTTGGCAACTATTTGAATATGGCCTTTCCTAATGATAACAAAACGCAAAGGTCAAATAAAGTTCAGTTTTGTTGGTTGCCAATAAAAAACAGGTTTTGGCTGATGTCCACCAATATTTATTTTTAATTGTTAAATAGCTGTTAAAAATTTAAAAGATGGTCAAAATAAAATTTCAAACATGTAATCAGTGTTGAAACTTTCCACAAAAACCCAGATACAAAAACCATATCCTTCAATCTAAAGTATGCTAAATAAGGCTATATCCTACTATATCTTTCAGCAAAAATCAGCAACATTCTTACCGAGGGGATGTATAATTTAATCTCAAGCTACGTAGGGGAATTTCGATTTTTGATTCAAGATATTATGACACTAGTTTTGATGTGTATAATATACTAGATTGCTAAAAATACATTATGAGTTTACTAAATTGATTATCCTGAAATAAATAATATATCTTTCTTGTTACAAAGATACTTGTAAATGTAATCCTAAATATCATTTTTTTTCTCTTCATCAGAGGATGCGCACTCCACTCCGTACCAAAATAATGAAGATCAACAGCTTCTTTGGTACAGAAGAGTTCTATACTCCACTTGTATGCTTTCTCACATGGTAAGGCTGCTTCTTGTATCTAGTTCAAATACCAATTTAGCAGTTTTTGCAGCACTTCATGAAAAGCCTTCTATTGAGCACTTCGGCTTGTCTCTTACTGATACCACTGCTAAGGGACCATGTGATTTGATGTTATATAGAAATGGCACATCTAGTTTTGAATACATTATATATACACCAAATTTACTATCATTAATATAAAAAAAACATATGAAACCCTTTAGCTGCCTAGAGTCTTGGAAATATTTCAAGTGTTTTATCAGATCATGTTTGAATATGGGCTATAAAGGTCAAAAAACTTTGGTCTAAAGATTAGATTAGAATCAACATTGAGAGGAGAACGCATAGACATGTTTTTGTACTTTGGACCCTAGCCAGTCCTCTCTATACCGTTTTGCCATTTCATCTTAGAAAAAATATTATATGATTTTTTAGGATAATTGATGCCAGATTAGGAAGATTGCTGTGTTTTCTGATGGCCCTTGGCTTCTACGTAGCTGGCTTTGTCAAGGTAATAACATTTTGTTTGTTTTTTCTTTATAGGATTTTCTCTCCAAAAATTCATGAATAATAATAATGATAATAATTATAATAATAAATAAATAATAATAATAATATATCAGCTTATATCAGTATAAGGATTTATTACTATTATCACTATTACTAATCTATGTTTATTTATATATATTTGTTTAATACATATTTTTTGTCAGTATATCATATTTTTTGCTCAGCTTTTAATAGTTATATTTTACTCATGTTCTCTTTTGGTTTCTTTTAGTTTTGTTATAGTATTGTTATTGTATTGTATTGTATTTTAGTTTTTGGGTATGAGGGCCACTTATTAGTCAGTTGATATACTGTTCAGTGTATACCCTTGTTAAATAAAGTTGATTATTAATATTATTATTATTAGACATAAATTCAGACCATGTGTTATTCCCCTGAATATTGTTTCTTTGTTTAATAGTATTGTATGACAAAACAACTGTTACAGCTGATTAACAATTATTACTTGAAAGACAAAATTACATGCTGAAATGGGACGCCATAATGTCTAGGTTGAATGTGGCTTACATTTTCAGTTTTCATTTTCTATAATGAGGATGCAAATCATTATTTTTGATAAGCAGGTCATTGTCAGGCCAGAGGTATATATTCGACCTGCTAAAACCCAAGCTTGTTTAGGGAAACATCCAGCCAAGAGGGATCTTTTATCACTCAAGTTGTCATTTCAATCTGACATTCGTTCTATGATTAGCACTTATTGTAGCCTTCGTTTATTTTGTGGTCAGGTTTTTTTAATAAATAATTTATCATAGCGTAAGCAAAAAGCAATAGGATATATCACAATATTTTTTTAAAGACTGAGTTTCTTTTTTCTTCTATCAGAATCTATTGTGTTTACCAAGACCATCCAATCCTCCTATTGTCCCATTAGAAGGTGACTCTTTTGAAACCTGGTAAGAAACACATATGATTGAACAAAACATTCTCATTGCACCTTACTGAGTTTGTTTTGATTGGTTTTAGGGGCTTACCAAGTCATCACGCAGTACTTGCCGTATTGCTACCATGGTACGTAGACTACACTTTGACTAAAACACACTTTTCTCACGTAGTTAATTAGTCTTTATCGTTTCATTAAGAAATATTCATGTTCATATACCTTGAACACCAACATCAGTATAGCTGCAGTAGGGCTATAAACCATAACATAACAGATCATGCTCTTTGTCTTCTTAGGTACATATGGTTCTACTCTATGCTGCACTTTAACCTCTCTCAATGGGCATTTATCACCCTCTTTACTGTGATTGTCATGTGTAAGTATTTACCTTTCTCATTATCTTTGTACATATTGGTAGTGATCACCCATCAGTCCAGGTGCAAGGACTATGGATCAACCAACTGTTGGAAGGGGAGGGGGAAAGTATTTGCTGTTCTCCTCCAATTTACAACTAACACCTATTTTCATAACTTCTTGACCAAATCAGATTAAGACTAACTGGGTTTTTGGCTTGCATTGATCAAACAAATGACTACATGTAACTCAGACTGCTCAAAATTTTCATTGACAGAAGCCAAAAATCCAGGTGCCTTGAATTATTTATAGCTGGTTGTCTGCGTCATGTAATTATATAAACAAATGTAATTCAGTTATAACATTGAAAGAAAGAGAGAGAGGTGCACATTTACACCTTCAAACCACCCCTAGCCTGGCAACAGGGTCATGGTCAGGGCCCCTCTGTATAGCAGCCTAGTTGCTGAATGGGCCACCTTGCATCAATAATGTTTACCTTAACAGGCTTGCAAATGTGCTAGCTAGCAGACCTAGCCAGACTACCTAGGATGGTAATTTTTACTCTCTTTGTCTATTAAGGGTCTGTGTTTGTGATGATGAGCAGGTTATATCTTGGAGTCCATAGTCCTGCAGACATTGTTGTTGGTGGTATCATTGGTTGTATTGTGTTGGCTATCTGGATGAAAACAGATGATTTATTTGACATGGCAATCAGCTACGGTTCCAATGGTAAGTAATAACATTGCACTAGTTTTGTACTGATATTTGTTGGCATGCAAGCAGGAGCAGATTATAGCTTAGGCTTCCTGTGTTTTTTTTTTGTTAATGGTAGAAAATGTTACACTACTTTTAAGAACACATTGATAGATGTTTATTGCAGTCTTTTTATTTTCTGATTAGTTTTCTTCATATTTCAGTGATCCCAAAGGCTGTGGTCTATTCTTTGTTACTATTGTTCATTCATCCACAACCACTGACTGAAACCAACTCCTTCTTTGAGACGGTATGCATATTTTTCTGTTGGTTGGGGGGGGGGGGGGTCTTATGTCTGCATTCTCTGCCTCGCCCTTCAAGAAGATCACAGTTTGATCTGCCTGGTCTTGTATTCAACAAGTTTGCATTATTTTTTTAGAATTGTATGACTGGGGTAACAGTTGGTGTTGCCGTAGGAAGAGCAACAAATAACAAGTATTCAGCCATATCAAAAGCCGTTCTGGAATCTGGAGATGGTAAGAATAAAAATTTATAGAAATGGTACCCAAAACTCTATCACTCTTTTCCCTGAATAAAAAATAAAATAAGAAAAGTGTTGATGTATTTAGTTTATACAACTAATTGGGGATACTGCGCTGAAATGAAACTGCAATGAAGAAATAATCAAAAAACAAAGTGTTTTAAGAATCCCAACTGGGATTTGAACTAATCAGCAATCAGGACAAATACAGTCTCAGCTAGTGGCCACAGCGGGACTCTAACTCAGCACCACCTTGGATTGTGAGACCGACACTTTGACCACTCAACCATGCTGTCCCCCTAAAAAAAAATAAAAAATAAAAAAAACATTTTACTTATATTACAGGTTCATTAGTAAAACATCCTTTTATTTTTAAATTTTTAAATGACATTTGTGGATATTTTTTTGTTTTCAGAAAATACAACTTGGTTCACATATCTTTGGGTTTCAGTGTTGAAGCTTGCCTTAGGTAAACATATGTAAGAGTTAATTTTGTTATATCAATCAAGCTACATGATATACAATAATAAAGGGCAGACCTACCTATACAGTAGGATAGGTTCCCACAATCTGCTCAGGATAGTATTTTATCTGGCTTCTCCAGTTACCTCCCTCCACAAACTTTACACACTAAATTCCTGCAAGTTACCCATGTTCTGCATACCAGCCCATAGGGTATTTCAGGATTCCATAAAAATGAGGTTTTTGAAGAGTGTGAAATTTGAATTTTTTGGTGGGGTGTACCTCATGTAACTCATTTTGGCTGATTTCTTTCTTTAGGTTATTTCCTGGTCATTCTCACAAGGATGGTTTGTAAAGCAGTCTTCATGAGCCTTATATCACTTGCCTACAGAGTGGTTGATATTGAATACTTCAGTAGCCGGAAAATAAAGAACTATTACTTCCGTACAGCATACAGCAACTCCTTTAAACTTCCTCCCATCGAAAAGCAGGTAAGTTGTTCCTCTCAGGGAATGATTAATTTAAATTCTTAATATCCAAAATCTTGCAGCCATTAATACAACTCCTCAACTAAGGAATAACAACACTTCATCTTGCTCATTATTTCATTTATTCATCCATTTGCTTATTCCTTCCATTCATTTATTCTTTTACTCCTATTTTTTCCTTAGGGTGTCAAAAAGAGGATCCACAAAGTGAGATCTCGAGATGAAAACATTCGATACAAGTGGAACATTGAGTTCCCTGTCAGGTATCTGACGTATGCGTGTATGGGCTGGATGTGCGTATGTGGTACTCCACTACTCTGCCACAGTATCGGACTGACTGTATAAATCAAATTTAACTTGTATATTTTACATCTGTAGTTCAGGGTTTTAATACCAGCTTGAGTAAGCTGCAATATAGACTGGGAGCAGCGAGGGAATCTTACTCACATTTTCCCTAAATTCGGGGGAACTTAAATCAAAATAGGTGGCAAGTCCATGTTAAATACCCGGAGAGATTCGCTGACTGGGCACCAGCTTCTATTGAAAATCCTGGTAGTTATGGAAAAGTGATTTGGGGTTTTAATTCTATATAAATCACAACCACCTTTTTTACCACGAGCGTCAATGGGTCTTACAGTTCTTTTCTCCAAGTACAGTAATAGGCTTTAAATATTGATATGAGATATTTGATTTAAGGGGCAAGCTATTATTTATCACTGCCTGGGGATTAATTCATTTTTATTCAAGTTTTATGTCAGAATCATTGCCATATGACAAAATTTGTCATTCAATTTACTTTTTGCTATTTAAATTTAAATTTACTTTTTGTACTCAATTTAATTCTTTGTCACTTTCATGCTGACTATTATGGTTATAGTGTCATGTAAGGTGTCAGTATTGTGTAGTTCCAGAAATCATCCATACCAACCCCACAGAGAGATTCGCATGGAATTTGGAATTTCCGAAGAGTAGGGGGGTCGGAAAAAGAACAAAAATTACAGAGTTTGTATGGAAGAAAATTGGAATTTCCAGGGGGATAGGGGGGTATTAAAAAAATTCCTCCGTGAGGGGGGTATGGATAATGTTTGCAACTACACATTAAGCTTTTTGTTTTTAACTCGTGGATACGCAAAGTAAAAGGTCAAGATATAGGGATTAATTTAATATGCATAATGCAATGCTCTTGTCAGTGGGATGTAAAAGGAGCACAGGGAACCCAATGTCTGAAAAATGCAAACAGGATTCAAATGGGATTCATAAGTTTGCCTTGCAGGCAGGTTGATTTCTTTTCTATTGGTTTTCCTTTGCATACCACGAATACAGTATACATTTATGTAAATATCCTATTAGATAAAATTTCATATACCTTCACATACAAATTCCTTCCCATTAGAGCTATTAGTTAATTAGAGTTGCATGTAGAAGAATGTAAATTATTGACAAATAGGGCTTTTGATAATCAAAAAAGTTACCCTGATCATCAAACTATTGATTTTGTAACAACTTGATATCAATTCTTACAGGAAAAGGTGGCTTTAAATGAATGCAAAGGCCCCCTCTTGAGGGTGTGACAAGAAATTTTCAGGGGGGAGGTGCAAATCCCATTTTAAGTAAAGCATTTTTTCAGATCTCCAAATTTGAAACTTAAAAAGAAAGGTTGATTGGAACACCTCCCTTATCTGACTACACCCTGTAGTATATTGCCCTGTTTTACCAACAATTTATAGAAGCTCTACATGTTTATAATGATAAGATAATAGAATAAAATTCACTTTGATAGGGCAGATGTAATGGTAACAGTAAAAAAATAGTAAAATATAGGATTAATTAGAAATTTATAATTGTAAAATATTAATTTTGAAGATGCTCTGCAATAATGATTATTGACTCTTATTTAAACATGAAGCATCGTTCTTTAATTTCTTGCTTTTTACTCTCTGTAATTATACCTTTTCAGCTTTCTGTTGTCAAAAAATTAGCTATTTTAAATGAAGACATTTATAAATTATATATTATTTTATATTTCAGAACGTTAATTTATTTTAAATTAATCTTAATTTAATATAATTTGATGTAAAAATTTTGAGTGATTTTCATAGGCCAAATCATTTGAATGTATTGTTTTATTGTTTTCCCAATTCAATGTGTCATTCCTCTGTGAACAAGATCCTTTGATGTATCCTCTTAACCATTATTAGCTACAAGTAACAATGATACTCAAGGGAATGACACATGGTCTGAAATGGGAAATTTTGATGGTAAAGCTGAATGAATCTATTAAAATGTCTGAAAAATTGTTTTATTGACTTCAAGAATATAAGTGTATTTATTTGACTAATTTTGCTTCACTCATAAAACTGAAAATATTAGTTTTAAATCGTTGAAAGAAAGCAACAGAAATAGTATCTATTAGTTACCATTTTAAACTTCCACCTACTGTGAAGTCCTGTTATCTCAAATTTCCTTTGAGCAGCAGGCAAAAGGTTCAAAATAATAGGAAAAATATTTCAAGGGAAAAATAATGGGATGCCGCCTCAAGTTAACAAGAGGTAACTGAGAAGTGAAGATACCCTGGATTTGTGATAACAAGACTCCACTGCACTGCATCACATAGGTGATGTAAAATTATTCCCAAGTTGGATTGCCAGTAAATTGTATGTGCTAAACATATTGCAAAGAATACTGAAAATCACTCTACCCCCATATAAGATTTTATTATCAAAAAATGTTATCCTATTTATGGAGGACAATGAAATATAAACATAATAAATAAATAAATAAAATTATAATTATTGTTGCTGATTTATCCACTCATTAGTTGTTATTGTTGTTATACAATGCATTCTGTGCAGTGCTTATTACCCACCACTACATTCAAAATTCTATGCACACAACTCTCAATGAACTAGCATAATGAATTTGGTGCCGTAACTGTTCATCCTTCTGTCTCACTGCTGTGGTGTGGGTTTGAGCCCTGCATCAGGGTAGATCCAGCGGATCCAGCCAAAATTTTAGGGGGGGCTAATCGAGTTTCTTCCGTCAACACAACGGGAAAACAATATAAAAAAGCATTGTTTTTTTCTGCTGAAGGGGGGGCTTTAGCCTCCCTTTGCCCCCCCTGGATCCGCCCTTGGATCATACATGACTGGTTAGTTTGAGAACTTTTAAGTTTTTAATGTTGCCTCCTGTGCCACAAGGATATTAAAATATTCTTTCAGGTTTTCTGTTTTTTTTGTTTTTTTTTACTGGCCGTAAGAATCAACATGTCAGTCCAAGAGTGATATGCATAGGATATTTAATGCACCAGTAGTGTGTGTGTGTGTTACGGTGGGCAAAATATTGGAAACTAGTACATACAAGTACTGAACTTGTATCCCACTAAAGAAAAGTGTTCTATATATTTTAATATTGGATTTGATTTTGATATTATGTATACAGTGGTTGAATCTGTGTGACACCTCAACAATATATCTTGGCACATGCTGAGTTAAGGGAATTATTTTTTAAGCTTCTTTAATCAAATGGAATTCAAGAAAAAAATGGGGAAGCAAGACAAAATTTAATTACTTTTTTCTAGTTCTTTAGCTGTGACTTTTATTTTTAACTCAACCATCAAAAAAAAGAAATCTTTTCTATTATCGATTTGGAATTTACTTGTAAAAGAGTTGAAATATTGTGCGCTCTTCAGCGCGCTGTGCGCAAACTTTTTGGGATTAAACCACAGGGCTCCCGTCAAGTACCCATGATGCCTTTCGACCATGTTAGCCTCGTCATCATGCTGTCACAATCGCGCGGGTTGATTCAAAATCAGTTTGATCTAAAGTAAACAGTCCAAGTTGAATACCTTCAGAAAAACCTTTAAAAAACAATCGAAAAATACTTCGATCGCCGTCAAAATGTCCATATGTAGAGAGGAAGTTCTAATTTACGTTTGGGTGTAATTTTTATTTGGATTTTTAAGCACAAGGAGAAGATTTTTATTGCTTGTTTATGACGACATGACGACTCGTTACATGGGAAATTCTATCGAGGTAAGTCATCTTAATAAAGAAACTCAATAAAAAAAACTCATTTACTACGTTTTATATTGATATCATACTACCCAGGGATATCATGAGAAAGTTGTGTAGCTCGTGAAGCGGCTGTAAGATTCCTTGGATAGTGTTTCAGGTGTTGTTATGGCTGACACAAGCAATGATTATTAAAGCAGTTACTGTAAGCTTACTATTTAGAAAACATAACCTTACTTTATTTGAAAAATAATAATAAAAGTTGCTTAAATATTATGATCAATTCATGTTAAATAAAATAATGTAGTTCAATGATGTTTTTCTAATTATAAGCTTATATCCTTTACTTTTTAAGAAAGAGAAAAATATTTCAAATGTTAGAAAAACCTCGGGAAGCTTAAACATTGAAAAGGAGGATGTTGACATCCACAAAATCAATATATATATATCCTTTGAGATCAATACCTCAAAACGATTTTATTACTAGAAACTTCTCCTGTGAGATATGTCATGTTTACATGCAAACTGTTGTAGGTTACCTGTGATTTCTTACATACTGTGACAATTGTATTCTAGGACTTCCAAGTTTTGGAGCTCCTCGGAAAAGGAGGCTTTGCTTGTGTCTACAAAGGTCAATGCCTCACAACACAACAAGAAGTGGCCATTAAAATGGTATGTTGTTCATTTTGACAGAGCTAGAAATATTAAAACAAGGCAGACAATGTCTTACCAAATGCCTCTTTGATAGCTGTTCCTCTTGATTGGCCACACTATGGCTGTTCATTATGTCCAGCCATTGAACAGCCATTATTTAAGATTATACCCCTAGTAGTTTACCTTTCGAGTTAATTTAATACTCTTATAATCTATCTACTAATAATTTTCAATGTGTTGCAGATTGACAAGAAAGCAATGAGATCACTTGGGATGGTTAAACGAGTGTGCAATGAAGTAGAGATCCATTCCCAGCTCAAACATCCATCAATACTAGAGGTACAAAGCATGCATATTGTGACCACCCCCCTTGGGAGTAATATGGTTTCCCACAAAGAGGGGAGGGGTAAGATACCTGTGTGCAAATGCTGGTCAGTGGGCAGTTTTCATGGAAGCAAGCAGGGCACTTCACATTTTTTAGTAACCGGATGAGGTTTAAATTTTGCCTTACCCTCTTCCATGCGTCATCAACTTATGTGCGTGAGCTCTTTCCATTTTCTTTTTTAGTGAACAAAATGCCAGAGTGCACACAAGTTTATGACACACGGGAGTAGGGGAAGGTGAAATTTAAACTGCATTAGGTTACTAAAAATAGTCCAACCCGGAATTTACATGGCGTGCGTGTTATTAAAAAGTTTCCCTTTCTTACTTATGCTCTCTTGATTTTACTTGACATGTAGATGTACACCTACTTTGAAGATGACAACTATGTTTACCTAGTGCTTGAAATGTGCCAGAATGGGGAGGTCAACAGGTTCATCAAGAAGAATGGAGGGAAAATGTCAGAAAGCCAAGGTATTTCACTTCTGTATCTGGACTTAGGATAAAACAGCTTGCAACGGAATGGCAGTGGCAGAATGGCAGCTCACATATATGAGTGATTTGCTTTGCTTTGACTTGTTTGTGTGCACATTATGTCATCTTCACCTTGGTGGTGGTATTCGTAATATATATTTCCTAATAGCCTCCTTAGATAATACCACCAACATGGTTTCCATATCTTTTTCTTGACTCTGTTAGGGATGGATGTACAACACTGATTTTTATTCATGCTTTTGGCTTTATTTCACAGCTCGTCACATCATGCATCAGCTTGTCCAAGGAGTGCTATACCTTCATTCTTATGGTATTATCCATAGAGACCTTACTCTTGGTAATCTACTTCTAAACAAGAACATGGATGTGGTATGACAATGATTTATTCAACATGAACATCACAAATAGATCACTATTGGCTCACACAGTTTCGTGCTATCTTTTGCTTCCATTATAGAAAATTGCAGACTTTGGACTTGCTGCAAGACTGGCTATGCCTAGTGAGAAACATTACACCATGTGTGGAACACCAAATTATATTTCACCGTGAGTTGAGACATTTAAATATTAAGTGCATTTTCTCAGACATAATCATTATCAGATAATGACAGGGGTGGAAGGCGTGCATGATGATAATAATGACATTGCTGTTAGCACCAGAAGCACTACCATCACATAAATTATAATGATGATGACAATGATGATACTTAATTAGTGACAGTGGTATAATGATGATTCATGATGAGAGTAGTGGCAATCAATCATGATAAATTTTAATGATTCCATTTGTTATTGAAACAATGCATGGGAATTATGATATAATGGCATTTCCCCCTTCATTACAGTGAGATTGCAACCAGGGATCCGCATGGACTGGAGTCAGACGTATGGTCAATGGGATGTATGCTTTATACTCTTCTCGTAGGATCTCCACCTTTTGACGTAAGACTATAGAACTACAGTTCCTTCCTGTAATTCTATTGCAACTGCTTGTGTCTCGCTAGTTTTATAAGTACTATGTTTCGTCTTTGAAAAATTTTGGTTTTCCTCAATCTAAACAGACAAATGCAGTCAAGAGTACCCTGAACAAAGTTGTTCTAGCCAAGTATGATATGCCTGGGTAAGTTTATCACTTGTCATTTATTTTGTTGACCATTGATGTAGTAAAACTATTTTCTATTAATGGCTAAAAATGATGCTGTTGCAGATATGTTTCACCTGAGGCCAAAGATTTAATCAGCAAATTGCTCAAAAAGGTACGGCAATGCTGTAGAATTGTTAATTTAATGACTATACTACATAGTATACTAGACATAAGAGTTGTGTTAATCTAGAACATAAGCTATAAAAAGGGTAACTGACAATAATTGCCCTTCCTTAATTTTTCTTTTCTTAAGTAATTTATATATATTTATCTTTTATGTTTTTCTTCTATGGCATTTTTTGTCATAATTAAAACACTCTACTTCTAATACTAACACTAAACTAAGCTACTACGAAAGCAAATTATCAAAACCCTATGCATATTTTTCCTAATTTTTTCCTATTTACTTTGTTACAGAACCCAAATGATCGACTGACACTGTCAGGTACATAATAAAATACAATTTGAGTTATCTAGGCTATAGCTAACTGACAAAGATGATAAAATCTTATTACTAATAGATGCTAGTGCACATTGTGATGATGATTTTAAACTTTCTTTCAAACTTTAGGTATCTTGGATCATCCATTCATGACAGAAAAGACATTACCAAACACTCTTTCTTCACCATCAAGACATCATTATTCAACCAAAGTAAGATTTGTTAGAACTCACCATGATATAACCTTTTTTCAGTACCGATCATAAACTTTATAAAACCTTTTTTTCCTCCAGTACTTTGAGCAGTCTGTAGACAGCGGTCAGGGTACCATGGCAACAGTGTTGACAGGTATTGGACGGTCATCATGGTCAAGTAATGGACCAACAAATAAGCAAGAATCAGCTCACCATGGTTCTTACAACACATCTAATTCTGTTGACCACTTGTCTAATGGCTGGTCAAGGAATCTAAGGCAACCACCTTCACCCCCAGTCAGACAAAGAGCAAGGTACACATACTTACAAATTTAACAGGGTAGATTCAAATCGATCTTTTTAAATGTACTCGTCTGGTTTTCTATGATTTCAGTTCAAGTTCCAGTTCTGAGAACATCAACACCTCAGATCAACAGCACCTACGTGGCACAGAAGTAGCAAATTCCTCTAGCCACAAGAACACAACAAAAGCATCTGACCTCTGGTTATCAAACTTATCAACATCACATCTTCCCAAAAAGAGGTTTCAAGAGCCTTTAGTAGGAGCAGTCAATGGAAAAACTAACAGCTTACAGAATAAGTTTAGGTAAGTCTTGCAACTTCTTTGTCATTTCTCCCCCTTTCTCCAGGTTGATAATGCCCATATCTACCCTCACTACCCCTCCCCAATACACACACCCACGCCCACACACATGGATTTACACTTTTCCCTCAATGGTTAAAATCTTTGAAAGACCCTCTTAAGATTTCCAATCTGTCATTCTTTATTTCTAAATAAAATATACTACAAAAATCCAGTCTTCTATCAATCCAACCCATAAGATTTCCAATTACCTCGTACCAACACAAATTAAGACTTTCATTTGATCTTAATCTCACCCTCAGGACCTGACATGTAACCTCACTGGGAGTGTGGGGAGGGGGAGAATGGTTTGATGCAATTTAATACTATCATTGTTCCAGTTGTTAATTCATTTTGTGTTCACATTAATTTAAATTTGTAAATGGTTGTTAAAATTTTGTTTTGCAGGTCTTATGATGCCAGTAAGTACAGCAGCTACTATACCAATTCCTGGACAGGGAAAGGTTCAGCCCAGGAAACAAGCAGTAGTGGGTTTTACAGTGCAAACACAAAACTACACCAAGAAGAATCTCAAACAATTGATAAGAACAATAATACTGGGACAGCTCTTAGCACAAACACATATCACTGTGGAGACAGCTTAGGGAATCAAATAAGTCAACATAAAAGACATGGTAGTGACAGTGTCAGCAGGGATGCAGATTCTTCAGAATTTCTCCCTCAAGAGAAAAATATCAGCCCTGTAAAACCTAGAAATGCTGGACAAGAGAAAAGAGAACGAAGATCTAGAGGAGAATCAAAGGGAAAGTCTCTTGGTGATGTGACCGAACCATTGAATGCAGAACGCTTGAGACCAATCCGCCAGAAAACTAGAAATGCAGTTGTTAGTATCTTGGAAGACTGTGAAGTCTGTCTAGAGTTTATTCATCAAGATCGTGGACAAGATATTGTGACAGAGGTGCTGAGGATTTCGTCCAATGGAATGAAGATTGTTGTGTATCATCCCAATGGGAAGGATGGCGAACCACTTCACTCTGAACCATCCCCTGTGCCAACATCACCTGATGGGCATTATTTGTTTTCTAATTTGCCTCCTAAATACTGGAAAAAATACAAGTATGCAGTGAATTTTGTGCACTTGGTGCGCAAACTAACTCCAAGGGTAAGTAGGCAGGATGGCACTGTCATTCAGGCCTTCTCATTGTAAGAATTCAACCACTGGTTTGAACGTAATATGTTGGCTTTTCCCCCGAATTTTGAGCCTCTATTATAGAAATTCCCGGTGGAATCCTGTAAAGGATCTGTCGTATTTTCACTTGCAGCTAAAAGGCTAAACTCATGACTAATCCTTATTATTGATCACTAGGTGACATTATATTCCAAATATGCCAAGTGTGTTTTGATGGAGAATTCTCCTCATCCTGACTTTGAAGTCTGCTTCTACAATGGTAAGAAAATCATACAATAATTTTTTTTACCTCTTCTTATCCACTTAAAATACAATTATTTTTCATTTTGAAGCATAAATTGCTGCATGATATAGTACTGGCATTTTTTTTTCAAAGTTATTAAGACCTTTTGCAAATTTGCTTGAGTGACCCAAAACAAATGTTCAAATGCCAGAGTTGGACTTGAAAATACCAAAAAAGTAAGGCCACATCAAGTCCAACCGCGACTTGAAGCCATTGTTTCATGGTCACTCAACAAATTTGCAAAAGGTCTATAGATGCTTTGCACCATCACGTGATGGCAGCCATGACAGGAGGCACAACAATAGAGAGTCTTTTTCCCTCTGGGAGACTGAATTCTTTCTCATGTAAATCAGATTAGACCAGATTCAATTGTTCCCGCCTCCTGTCATGGCTGCTATCACGTGGTCTCCATTGGGGAGCTGTTGGCTCTGTTCTGTTTGAGGCATAAAACACTCTTTCTTGATGATCTTCCTATCTTCTTACAGGAGCCAAAGTCCACCAGTCAACAAAGTGTACCAAGATAATTGAACCAGGTGGTGTCTCATACACCTTGCAGTCTGTCGGAGGAATGGAGGGAGTTCCTTTAGAAATGAGGTCTTTTCTTCATCATGTACAAGATGCCTATGAAAAATGTCTAAAGCTTGAGAATACCATTGCACAAGTTGAGCAAGAAATTCACAGCCAACAGTTTTTTCCATTGATTGTTGGTCGCAGACCATCTAGAAAACAGTCAAGTGATAAAGAACCAACACAGCCTAAGCCTCCTGCCGTGTAAGTCTATTTTTATCATCACTATCTAGATTTCTATAACACAAACATGGAATTTAAGGCTGTCAGCCACAGTTGCAATATTGGGTTATCTTGTTTTTTTTTGAAACCACATTCTTGCTGTTTCAACCACTTGGATAGGTATTTTTATTTGACGGATTCCTGGATAAAAATCCTGTCATAGATTGTTGTAAACAGTAGTAGTATGTGTGTAAAAACCTCACAGAAGAGTGGAATGATGGTTGTAAAATCTATTACTTATAAGCTTGTCATGATCATAAACTGTCTTTACTTAATTTGTAGATCAACAGTTGGTACATCAGCACTGCCAACCTCACCAAGCATTGCTGCTCCAGCCTCAGTATCACTCCTCTCATTCAATGGCACAATTGCCAGCACAATGCCAAATATTCAGCAATCAAATATTGCTAATATGCATCAGAATAAACAACAGTCGTCCTCAAGACCAGAGGCCAGTCATGTCAAGAGAAAGACTCCAGAGATAAAGCAGAAGAGGGACAAAGAAAACCTTAATACAGAGTTTGTCCAAAATGACACCAAACAGGGTATTTCTCCATCAGCTGAGATTTTTAAAAGCACCTTTGTGGAAGGAGTAGGCTGGGCATCACAGGTTTGTAGTAAAAAAAATATTAAATGTAAAGTTCTATTCGTGATTAATATAGAGAGACCTTTCTTGAATTCTCTTGAGTGACCATGAAACAATGGTTCCAACAATGTTGAGGTTAAACATGATCAAAAAAAAGTAAATATATGAAAACATCAAGTCTAACCATGGAGTCATCGTTTTGAGGTCATCACTTGCATGTGATGTTAAAACAGCTCAATTTGGAGGACAAAACAAAATAATTTCAATCTCCTGAGAACTGGAAACCTATTGTTATGTCCTCCAAATTGAGCTGCATTCTGACGTGCTGCAAGGAGTGTATTTGGGAAAAAGATCTATTGACTCAAACATTTTCCTCAATTTTGAGATTTCATCTGCAACATCTTTATCATTTAGTTAACTAGTGGTGGTGTCCGGGTACAATACAGTGATGGTTCACAAATGCTTGTCAATGCTTCAGAAGCTAAAGTAAACTACACAGACAGCCAAGGAACTGTTACACAGTAAGTATCACAGTATTACAGACAATATTACATACCAACTTATATTACCATTTAAGCAACCACCATTGGAGATATTTCAAGTTAATCTACCCATAAAGACCGTGTGTCATTCCATAAAAGTTGCATGAGAAGTCACATGAATATGGATACAACTCAAACAAAGAATCTTATTATCTAGGGAATGACATTGGTTCGAAATAAGTTACTACAGATCTCACCGAACTGTGGCGACACGTCAAAAATGTCTCGCTGCCACGCCCTAATTCTTCTACTGACACGCCTACTTTTGTTACAGCAGTCAGCGTTCCATCTTTCATGTATTACGGTGCACTGTAATACATGAAAGATGGAACACCGACTGCTGTAATAAAAGTAGGCGTGTCAGTAGACGAATTAGGGCATGGTAGCGAGACAAATTTTTGACGTGTGGCCACAGTCCAATGAGATCCGTAGTAACATTGCACTAAGACAAATTAGGTCTATTTCCATATCATACCTCGTTATACAAGGATTAACATGTAGTTTTTTTGTTTTGTTTGGATCCTATTATTAAATTTAAAAAATTAACAATGCAAATATCTCTTACAGGTACAGATATTCAGACACATTTCCAAGTGTCATCAAAACCAAATTAGCTAATCTACCATTCATCATTGAAAGCCTTGCCAAAGCTTCAAGAACCAAGACTTAACGATAATATCACAGACATAACTTTAACAGGACATTCTTATTATTTTAAAAAGGATACATGTACTATATTTTCATAAATGTATGAAAAATAAGGCAATGCAATTGAAAATTGTGGAATAAAGTAGATGGTTCTGTAATATTAATGTGTTAATAGTCTTTGTCTCATTGTGTTCAAAAGAGAAAGGTTCAATTCATATAGGAAAGGGCTCCAGGGCTCAAAATTGAAAATCAAAATGGCCAGAATTTTTTTGCTTTTGTTTTGGCAGAACAAATATAATTCTTACATTTGGCAGTTCAAAAATAGCCTGAAAGTGAGAGTAATAAAATGACCTGTATTTTGGCTATAGGCCAGGGCACTATTTTGAGCCCTGCTATCTTAAGAATGATGCTTCAGAGAAAACATATTGATCTTAATATCATAAAACAACTCAACTGCAATTTTGCGAATCTTTAAATTGTTTGATATTACCTTAACAATGGCAATTTGCAGAGCCTATTTATATCAAACCATTGTTAAAAAGATAGATCCCCTTCAGGGATGTTATCAAAGTATTCCTTGAACCATTCCACTTGGCCTTTCTTCTGTGCCACTGTCATGTGTGGATTCTGTTCTAAACCATTAATAACAAGCTCCATAAACCTCCTCACTGGACCCTTCTTGGGGAAACCGTCAAGCAGATACCCAAGAAAGACATGCTCCTCAAAGCTAACACTCTCCTCTTCTACTTTACACACTTCATTATCCACTGGAAACTTCCACTGTTTGTCTGCAATCTCTATTAGACTTATAAAATCATTTCTTTGATCTAAAGCTTCATATCTCAGCAACATTTCCATTTCTATGCCCTCTAATAAGCTGAGCTTACTTGGAGGCCTCTTTGGAAGCAACGCTATGACCAAAGATATTGTCAAACAGATTGAACCTTGCTCCATCTGTAAGTGATATTTCCCTAGTCACTTGAGGTGCCTCTTTTCTACTCTGCATTTTATAGTCACTGACGATATCCTTCCTGTACCTTGGGCTTACTCGCCCCCAACTCTTTGCTGCTCCAATAATATCTTTTGAGAGATTGGTCTGCGCTGAGTCGATCTTGAGTTTTGATAAAATTGATTTCAGCTTGCCATGGATCTCGGGAGAAAGTGTTAGGTTTTCAGCATCTTTTTTAAGCATTTTCTTCATTGTGTCTGAAACATCTGATGTCTTGGTTGTTTCAAATGGTGGGCTTGAAATAGGGGTTTCTCTAGTCCTTACTCTTTCGTCTCTGGTTCCTGCTTTGACGTAATCTTCAGATGAGATCGAGCTCTGACTTAGACTCCCCATACTGCTCTTTACGCTTTCTTCTGCTGCCACTGACTTAACGCTATTTTCATCTCCTATTACGGTTTCCAGGGTATCTTTTTGTGGTTCTTTTAACTGTTTGCCGCGCTGCAAAATCTCCTTCAAGTCACCATTTTTGCCCTTTCGCTTCAACGAGCTCAAAAGGCTTGAAATTCCACTCTTGGATGGCTTATCTCCCCCATCGCTGGAACCCGTGGAATAAGCCCTATGATATCTTATAGGAGCAATCCTTTGAAAGGACGCTGGTTTGAAATAACGGGTACAAAAGGCACGAGAAAGAAGACTCATGATGAACTCACGCTTCGTCCGCCATGTTGGATTACCCACAATACATCTGAGGACTATAACTACCCAGCATACATTTCGAGCTCACATTGATCCAAGATGGCGGACAAAACAAACTTTTGACAGTCTTTTACTTCTCTCCCTTAAAAATATCTTCCCCTCCCCTGAAAAACGAAAAGTAAGAAATACTTAACGTTTAGACACTATATCTTTCTTGCTCGTCCTTTTCTTTATCGTTAGACTCTTTTTTCTGTGGTGAATGCTTTTTTTTTTTACAGAAAAGTGACGCACTGCTTGAGTAGCATTGGTTCTAACACTAAAAGCAATATAAGTTTACTATTCATAGATTTTAAAGTATTTATAATTTATTATTGCTGTTTCAGTGAGTGCAGGAAGGAATTTAAGGCCAGAGACTACGTCCTATAAGGAGACTGGCATACCATGGTATGTAAGAAATGCTTCAAAATCATAGAAGACTTTGTATGAAGTCTATATTCCCTAAAAAAATCCTTAAATATTTGCTCCAATAAGAATGATATGCCATGCATTAATGATCTCCTATCTCATACATGCATCCCATGTATGCAGACATTTTTGGGTTTTCATGATTTGCAAATTTTCATTCATTCAAAACCTCCATTTGTGTCCCATATATATTATCCCATATCTATTATCCCATTTACAGTGGCAACCCGACGAGGTACAAAAGCAGGGGTGTCATCCGAATGAATACTAAAGATGCGACACCCTTTAAAGACCAGAGGTTTGATCAGCCTGGTGAAGGAACTGAATCAGAGGCAGAACAACAGCTCAAAAGAATGGTTCAAAATCAATTGGATACAACTTTGACAATTGAGAGGTATGGAGCACAAATACCATGCAGTTTCCTACCCTCACTACCCTTATGTACAGAAAAGACCCTGCTGGATCCTTGAATATTCTTGAAGAGGGGAAAATAGACCAAAGGCTCCGGAGGGAATTTATTTCTTGATATATTGGAAAGAACCAAAAAACTCTTCTCACTTATTGACCTTTCCTGAGTAGCAAACACATTGCATTGTGGTCTAGCTTGGGTTCAAAATAATGTCTTATGTTCATTATGCCTCATATAGTGTCATTTGTACCCAAGCTATACCACAATGCATTGTGTTTTTCAAAAAAGAAAAGTTCTATAATTGTGGTGGGTCAAAAGATTGATTAGTGAGTGGTGGTTTTGATATAAGCATTAAGTATCAACAGTAACCATTAATGGATGGGATATGGGTAACACTTTACCCTTGCGTGGAGTCAAGGTTGGGGAACTCCACCCAAGTAGTTATAGTTCTTTTCTACTATTCATTCTGGTTTACAGTCAGAAAACCAAGCAGAGGGCCTTCACTTCTTCATCAGTATACAAAAGCTATGACCCCAATTCTGCAGGACAATTAAGCTTGAAGGACTACAAGACCTTAGAGGATCGAAAGAAATATGTTGAAACACTTGAGCAGTATGAACTGACAGAGGAAGAGATTCAGTTTAAACTTGAACAGGAGGGGTATACACCTAAGGTAAGGAGTTCAAGACAAGTCTGCCACATTAAAATTTTGAAGGTGGGGCTTTATCATTGGCGATAGTGCTTATCTCTAGTTTCTGACAGCAGCTCGATGTAACGATAGGTTTCACTTTATTACAGCTTCTGTAGGATGGTTTAGTTCCATAAATTATTCATACCTCATGCACAGAGGAATTTTTTAAGGCTTCCCACCCCTGGAAATTCCAATTGTTTTCAATACAAACTCTGTAATTTTGTTCTTTCTCTGACCATATAAGGCACCAAAGAAATCCAAATATGGTGCTGATCCCAATGCAGAATCTGAAAGACTTCGACAACTACAGAGAAAAGTTGAAGAAAAAGAGCAGAGGTTAGCAAAACCAGACTCATTCTCCAATGTGCAGACTCTCAGTAGACATGCAATGGAGGTGGAAAGGTCGTTGAACAGAGGAACAGAGAAGGCAACGACTTTTAGTCACTTGGTTCAACTAAATGCTGCAGGTAATTATTCATACAAGCATACAAGCTGCAGTGATAGTGAATAATTTTTTTCGTTCACTCAGATCAAGTCAAAAAGCATGACAATACATATCAGGATTATGATAATGATATTTATTTAGCGCTCTTTTCATATTGATATTATCAAAGGTGCATTTACAATGAGTTAGGAATGAGAGGTGATTAGTATGACGAAATGTAGAGGGATGGGACCACCATTTAAAGTGGTCATCCAAGCCACTTGAAGGTCTAACCATTTGCAGATGTAATTACAAAGGCAGCACCTTCTCCTCAGTTATTTTAAGACCCTGAGTGTTGGTCCAGTCAAGGCTTGAACCACAACCTCCTGCACAGCAGATGAACCCTCTTAAGAACTGAGTTAAATCTTTGTGGAGGGAACATACGACTTTACTCACATACGACACCAAGCTTGAAATTTGAACTTGGATCGCATTGGTGAGAGGCAGGGCACATAACCCGCGCATTTTTCCTTATTTATCAAAATGCTTCAATATGAAAGTCACAACTTTTTTTCTATTTGAGAAGAGACTTTCTTTTCACGTTCAATAGAATTCATTGACTTAAAAGAGATTAACAGGCATCGAGTAAAGTTTTTTGTTCGTTGCTTGCTCACCAGGTTCTTCTGTCAGTGACGATCCTATATTGCAAACCCTTTTGGCCAACAGACTCTCTAAAAACTTAGTTAAACCTGTTGACCAAATATCACAAGAAGGTCAAAATATGCAGGAGATTCAAGATGACATAGAAATTGGACCTCCTGAAAAACCCGTGTCTTCAGATAAAAATACTGGCAGAAAGTTTGGCGAAACCTCCTTGGATGGTAGGTTAAACCTCCACGCATGCGTTGTTCCTGTCCTTGAAGAAGATATTATCAAAAATAGGCTCACACTAGAAGAGATTAGAGGAATTCCAAGATTCAATGATTACAGTCCAGGAGAACCAAGTAAGGTATGTCTGACGTGCAGGGGCGTATCGAGGTCTCGTTCATAGGGGGAGCAATGTACCATTTTCCCGCCAAATCCACAGGAATCCTACATGAATTAATTAAATGTTGGTGCCAAAAGCAAACTTTTAGGGGTGAATTTTTGTAAAAAAAAGTGTAAAAAAAAAAACTGGTTATCGGAAGCTTTTGTGTATACGTAAAGCCCTCTTTATAAAGAACCCGAGTATGGTGCATTAGTTTGGGGCGATGAATGAGGATTGGACTTCTTCTATTGCATCATATCACTCATGTTTAATCCTGATTATAAGATACTAAAGTGGACTGAACCGATTCTGATTAGTATATGATATTTGGCATAACTCGGCTTTCTCATCCGGCTTATCGTTTTACACTTCTGCTGCACTTCAGTCTATTCAAACTACCCTGTAACCTTTACTCAGTCGAAATCACAACCTCGACCACTAAACTACACAATCGCTCACACGCCTTCGTAGTTATAATAATAATATAATAATGATGATGATGATGATGATGATGATGATAATAATATTTTATAATAATATTTTACAACCACCACTCCCTCATACGGGGCTCTTCCGTGAGGTTCCCTCCACACGCACTACCACTACGTTCTATATTTACAACATACAACACTCAACTCACATGTTGATTTTTATGGAGGGAGGAAACCGGAGAACCCCGAGAAAACCCTCGTAGCATAGGAGAGAACATCACATCAAACAAACTCAATTCACATGTGGCGACCGCAGGGCTCGAACCAGCGACCCGACCCGTTTTATTTAGTTTTATCGCTTCGCTAATTCACATAGTGAAATTCTTTTGCAAATACGTGCTAACGCCATGTCCATTAATTCACATCTACGGAACGTACTCGATTTGCATTTAACTAGGGCTCCGGCATCGTCAGATCGTGAATTCGCTTTCAAATAATTTTTTTTTTTAATATCTTTATCATCTTTAAAGCGGTATGTAGTTTTATAGGGTATTGTTGAAGTGTTACGCAGAGAAAGTTTTAAACGTAACATACCCCTTTTATATTAAGGAAAGAATCAATTCAAGACAGTTCTGATTAAATATCCACCCGCGAGGCAAGATCTAATTTTATCATGAAATTGATCTTAGACCCCGTTTCTCTCAGTAATGGAACTACTGCTTAGCCACTTGTTATATACTACATTTCGCAAAAACAATACCCAACCTTGTGACTTGGAAAACAATTTTTTTAATTTTTACTTCTATTTGAATTTAGATTGAAAATCTATTTATTGAAGTCACGTTCCTTGCCGAAGATAGCAATATCGTTACATAACCAAGATAAGGGTCAATCATTGCTCTATTTATCACCTCTTATTGTTATTTTCCCTCCCCAAAATTAAACTAGATCAGCATCTGGGCAAAGGTTGTTTTCGGGGTTTGAGTTAAAAAAAGATCTCACTCTAGTATGCCTGTAATAACGTCACTAGCTGGAGTACTATCTCACTGAGCATGCGCAATGAAATAAATGGCGTCACTAGGTTGTCATAACACTTTCCTGCGCATGCGCAAGAAGTAATTAACGTCATCATTAGATTGCGAATCTTTCCTACCTAGAGACCATGGAGGTCATAATCTGTTGTTCCTATACGCATTTAAAAATATCATCCTTTGTGATAAATAAGCAGAGCTACTATGAGCATGCGCGGGATCATTCCGACATCGCCACCGTTCTTCAAACCACTTGTCTCATTACAATTTGCCAATCTTCTAGGGAAATAATCCTGCTATCCGCACTAATGAATATCCGAAAGCCTTCATTTTCGTGATATTCACCTTTCCACCTGCTGTTGTTGTTGATCAAACTTAATTCCAATTTTCTTTAACTTGTAATGGCACAGTTCCTTCGTTGCGAGTAAATATTGACTACTACAACACGAAAATCATGTTTTTGTTTGATGTGAGAAAGCAGGCGCTTCCTTTCCCGAAGAAGTGAGTCCTCAAAGATCAAATTGAGACGTTTCGCGCTTAAGAGTATGTTTACCCTTTTACAATCATTACCGTTTTCACTTTCTCAAGGCTTAAACAAACGAATATTCAACTCGTATAGTTTAAGGTATTCAAGTTATTTTGAATCAATCAAGGCATATATTTTTTCCGGCGACTCAGTTTTCGTTTGTTCAAAAGTTTATTATAATAGACACACATGCAATGTTTGTTGTTATTAAAAGATTTTCAGTGCAAAAGCACTTGTGGGCTTAGTATTGTAGGATAAATATTAAAACGACAGGGGAAGAACTCGACAATAGCGGCCTATGAAATTATAAAGTTCTAGTCACGACAGACTCCGTTTTTTGATGAAATGCATATGTGTTTTTTCTTCCATTTCTCCCCCCCAGAACAGTTCCTCTAGGAATCAATGCAAGGGGTCTATAGTTTTAAATTTTTCTCAGAGACTGAATATTGTAGAAAATCCCTTCTCCCAAGAGAGAGAGCATAGACAGACCACCCAACCGCTACCCGGTTAGCTCAGTTGGTAAGAGCGTCGGTCCGTCGCGGAAGGTCATGGCCGGACCAACACTCAGGGTATTAAAATAACTGAGGAGAAGGTGCTGCCTTTGTAATTATATCTGTAAATGGTTAGACCTTCAAGTCTTCTCGGACAAGAACTTAAAACCGTAGGCTCTGTCTGTCTTCACTATATAACCCTGAATAAGGCGTCCACTGAAGACGCTGGTGGTGACCACCTTTGGTGCCCGTGCTAAACAGGGCCCACTGTAATTGGCTATGCTGTCGTGGTGTCCCTGCCCTCTTGGGGGGAAAATGTAATAAATCAATCCCCCTTGGAGCGGAGTATTCTTAATAATATTCCCCATCAGATAATATTAATATTAAGAAATCCGACTATTTCGCTTAAGCTTCTTTCTGACGCCAAAATGTCTTACAAACAGCTGTTGACCGATGACAATAATTAAGATAAAACTAAAAAAACATGTGAATAAAATACCGAGAAAAACCTCGTGTTTGTTGCTCGGAGTTCAATTCAATTTGTTATCTAAAGATTGAAAAGGCGTTAAAAACTCAATATCTGTTGAAAAACTCGTGCGGCGAGCCCGGAAATACTGCCCAGCCCGCAACAGAATAATTATTCATGGTAAGCGCACTTACGTCAAGTTGATTCAGCATTTTGGATTGTTTCTGGATTATTCAGTATACGTCGTTTATTCGTTTAATCCTATAGATTGCCTGAGAAAAGCAAGCAAAAAAGAATGAAGTATTAGAATCCTACAATCCTACATAGTCCTACTCGAGGGTTTAACGATTTCCCCGTTTAACATTTGCGTTTTTAAAATATTTTTTGTTTTTTTTTTTTTTGTTTGTTTCTTTTGTTTTGTTTTGTTTTTGTTTTGTTTTTTTTGCTTTTGTTGTTGTTGTTGTTGTTTTTGTTTTTTGTTGTTTTGTTTTGTTTTTTTTGGAATGGTAAAAAAACGTAGTTTCGTGGATTTTTATTTATCATTTTAAAGAAAAGACGGTAGAGTATAGTAGTATCTAGATCGTCGTTTCATTTGAAACTTCTTACAAGATAGTTATCTAGTTAAGTTATTCAAATCCCATACTACTCAGCACAGTACTTCCCCCCAAGGGTGATTCTGAAAAACTCCATGTTCAATCCCCCATTGTTCGCCTCTTAACGCCAAAAGAACACACTTGGCATTTCACAGCTTGAATAGAAAAATACAAAATAAAAGGTAAGAAAAGATTCCAATGGATTTAAAACCACGCGTGTACTATATCGACTGCACGAGTTAGGCTCTTTCCGTTCGTATCCTTTGCGACAATAATATATTTGAAAGGGAAACGAAGGTTTATGGGCGCTTTCTCTTGGGAAAACTTTGACGGTTTTGTAGTGCGAATATTATAAGACAAAACCAAATGTAAACTGTTCAATAAAAGATTTAGTTTAGGCTATAAAGAGAATCTTAAATTAGACTCTTATGCCGGTAAAGAGATAGTTTTACAATTTATAATACTGTCTTGTGGTTTTAATCTGTTGTTAATTTTAGTTTACTTGTTTCATATCCTTCCATATGTATGGTTTGTTGTCACGTAGTTTTTCTCGTCATTGCCGTCCGTCTAATTCATTTATCCATTTATTTTCCGTGCGCAATTAAGATTACAACGCAATTTTAAAAGCTAAAAATGTAAACTCGAAACTCGAATTATTGGTACCAATAACTATGATCTATACAATTAATGCTAATGAATGTTGACTGATTAAAATGGAACGTTGGCGATGATGCTAATAGCATTCTTACAGGTTTTTGTACGTACTGCATGACAAAATGTGTTTATTTTATCGCAGGTCTAAAGATAGATGGTCGCCCGCGCGAAATTTGGTTTAAATTGGTGATAAACGCTCTTCAAAGAAATCTTTCTCGTTAAGCTAAATTCGTGGCTTTTAGTTGGTAGTTTAGGGTTTAATCTTTAGGAAATTTGAAACTATAGTGATATGATAAATATAACTATTCATAATTGCACTAATAATTGTGTGAATTGTTGCTAAGCATATCCTTTGAATGTTTAAGAGAACGCTTTTGTTGTTTCTGCCTTCGTCACGGACGTTGATAAAACATTCTATTCTGTGATCCTCTCTGTCGCTACGTAGCTAAGTTCTCAATAAATTGTCATTTTATGAACATTCTAAAACCTTGACAGACTTTTGTTGCTATTTTTTTAGTTTGTCATAAGTGACAGCCGCAAAATGTATTCATAATTATAAGATGAAAAGAACTCTTATCTTTCTTATTCTAATTGGATTACCACCAAAAACACGTTCAATGGAAAGTGTTTTCCCCCCCAATACTATAGAATCATGAAATTGCGATCATGGCTCGCAGTTTTCTACCCAGATTTTGATCTAGAAATTTAGCCAAGTAGAATCTAAAATCTACGTACGCAAGCAAGGAATGAAAATAGTAGACGCTTTGACAGCATGTAAGTTTGTCGCGAACTTGCCATATATTGGCGCCTACATAAAAGTTACATTTATAAACCGAAATTAATAACTACTTCCCCTATTTCATTATATTATTTAGGGGTACGTAGTATACAAAGGTCTAAAATAAACCTGATTATACTCGTTTTTTATATTGGTGTACCTCAGTGATTGGTATTGGTACCTTTTCTAGAACACTACCAGCTTCGCTTACACCTAACAGCCTATGTTTTTAGTCATACACTGTACACTTGTGAACTAAATAAAATTACAGTTTCTCATGAAATATGCCTGATGAAGTACCTTTGTCAATGCCACTTCTGAGAACTCCCAGGATTCTGTTGTTGTACCTCTTGCAGTAGCACTTCTGGGGTACCTCATAGATCTGTTATGGTACCTTTATCATTACCACTTCTGGATTGCCCCAGAGATCTGTTGTGGTACCTTTAGAGATACCACTTCTGAGAACCCATAGGATTCTGTCGTTGTAATTCGAGCAGTCGCACTTCTGGGGTACCTCGAGGATCTTTTGTGGTACCTTCATCATTACCACTTCTGGAGTACCCCAGAGATCTGTTGTTTTACCTTTAGCAATACCACTTTTGGATTACCCCAGGAATCTGTTGTGGTACCTTTTGCAATATCACTTTTGGAGAACCCCTCAGGATACTTTTGTTCTACATTTAGCAATACTACTTCTGGGATACCACCAAGAGCAGTTCTGGTGTACCTCAGGGATAGCGTTTATGGGGTACCCCAAGGATCTATTGCTGCACCCCTGGTATCATAAGAAGCAATTTATAGCTGTGCGATATTTAGCCAGGGACTTCAAAAGAAATTTTAATGACCAAGGTGTTGACAAGATTGACGTTTTTTTTCCCATTATGTAGCGATATCCTTGTCAAAACATTCTCCACGGTGTGAACAGCCTGTATTCGAGACCTATCTTGCCATTATTACCTTCATCCAAGCCTTGAATTGGTTTGGCCCTGCTAACGCACTCAGGTCACGTCCCTGTTTCCTGATTGGTCAGCCAGTAGTGGTCATCTGGTTAATCAATTCATTGGCTGTTGCTTGTTTACTTGTAATATTTTAATCCTTTTTATAATTTTCCTTCGATCACTTCTAGCAGCATGTCGTTATTGAACTAACTTCTTTCGCTTTAAGCTACAGAACAAACCAACGTTTTATTTGTTTTCCTCTAGACTTTGTACCTAAAAAACTTAAGCTCCAAAGTAACTGAAGAAGACTTGGTGTCATTGTTCCTGCGATTCCAAGGGGAAGACAGCACCAAGCTTGTTTTTCGTTTGATGAAGGGGCGAATGAGAGGACAAGCTTTCGTTACTTTTGGAGGTATGTAAATAAAAATTTACTGCAATAGAAAGAAAGTTAGAAATTCAGTAAATTAGCAGCTGAGAGATAAGATAGTTTACCAAAGAAGGCGAAAAAACCACTTATAATATTTAAACTATATGTTTGAAAAAATATAACACATCTGAGTAGATTTACTTTAATATTCTTTTTAAAGATAAATTCTCTTAAAACTAAGCCGATCGTACAAATAAATTTTCAGATTTTTAAAGTTTAAAGTGATAGGCTTCGTACATCAAAAACCTGTCGCCAAGCTAAAAATCCTCCTGATAACCACACATCGCATAAAGCATAAGCACCAAAATTAATTTTATAAAATTTTGGTATTTTTGTATAAAAAGCTCTTATGCATCAAATCAATGGTCTGAAACGAATGATTTTTTTGGATATTCCTGAAATTTGATGAAAAAGTGTTAGAGTTACGATTTAAGATTATTGTCTTTTTTTTTTTTTTCTTTTTCTTTTTTTTTTGGCTTTTGTCTTTCAATTTTTTATGATTACCTTAAGTAGTTATTATTGATCGAAAAGAACGTAAAGACATATTAAAGTTTAATGACAGATTTCAATTTTTTGTAGAGCACTTGCGAAGTCAAATAAGAATTTTATCATGAGCAATAATTTTTGTCAAGCTGACTGGAAGCTTTTTCATTTCCTTTCGACCCGCGAGGTCGCGGTTTTATTTTTGAAATTATTTGTCAAAAAAAAAATTTGATTATCTCTTCCCTTTCCTTTTCTTTTTCTTCACTTCTCTTTTCTTGTTTTATCTACTTTTCTTTTTTCTTCTCTTCCTTTCCTTTTCTTTCCTTGTCATCTCATTCGTTCTAATCTATTTTTCTCTTTTCCTCTCCTCTCCTTTCCTCTCCTCTCCTCTTCCCTTTTTTCTATTAATAAAACACAACAGTAAATTAGATTGAATTAGTAACCAACAATAGGCTTTTTGACTGTTCGCAGTAGGTTAGAATGTATTAAATATTCATGTACAGCAAGAAAAAAAGAAAAAAACGTGATAAGTAGCTTGGTGTTCATATTATCGTGTGCTTTTAAACTTCTTGTTATTTCGTTGAGCAACAAATAATTCTCATCTGAGTTCGTTATATCCATTCAAAGCTTACGCTATTTTGCTCTTACGATTATTACTTTAATGATTTTTTACTAAAAGCTTTGGCGATATAATGGTATCGTAAATATTTATATCTTTCTCATTATCATTATTAGGAATAATTTATTTGAATTTAATAAGAGAATTTATTTGAAGAAAGAAAAATTTAGACTGTAATCATCAGTGCTATAACGTGTTTAATCGTGTCTTGAAACTCCAGACCAGCTCGGTAGTGGCTGATAAAAGATGTAAGATTCTGTGAGATTTAGTGTACAGCTAACTCCCAGATAAAACCCTAAAACAACCTCTGTTTGATCAAAATCAGGGTACGGCTAACTCATGGATCAAGTTGTAATTTAACTTGTTAGGTTATAAGTAGGTAGAAAATCCGGATAACACGGAAAACCCCTCGAATCAAGGGAGAAACCAAATTCAGTCGGGTTTTAGCGTAATGAGAGTAAATATAACAAGCTTTGTAAAGACTCGTACGAAAGACTAAACCTTCAAGCCGTGCAATTAGACTTGAACTTCCGAAAAGCGACAACCATAGGTTGTGATTGTAACGCAAACGAGACTATCGAAGAAGACTTGCCTTTTTGTACATTAAGGTGGCTGACTACTTTGGTAAATATTGAACAGAAAATTAAAAATCGAAACCTTTTTAACCTGAAATTTAGTGCTGATTTCAAAAATGCAATAAAAAATGGGGTGTCCCGAGCTTGTTTTTGAGATAATCACTCCGGAATGACATGCGTTTGTACAATTTTGGAAGAAAAATAGCGAAAATCAAGCTCTGTATAAAAAAATCATAAAGCCGAAACTTAGGAAGAAACATGAGTAATTTTCTCCGAACACGTAACATACACTATTAAAATACTGATAAAAGTTGTTTTAATACACTATTGCAGACAACGGAAAAACCATTTTTGTTGAGGTTCTACGGTGTGCAAGTTATCGTAAAAATTGTTCACAAAACAAACAACATTGTTCTGATAAACAGAATTGTCCTAAACTTTGAAAAATAATGGGGTATTACCTGTTATACTAGAAAATAACAAAAAAATATAGAGTCCCGTGCAAAATTTGAGGGTTTTGCCCTCTCGAAGTTCAAAACGTGTATGGTTCTTCAACAAAATCGTGAAGATCATTCAGCAGTTTTTGAGCGCGCGCACATCGTGGGCGCAAATCGAATGTTGAAAAGTAGTCAGCCTCCTTAAAGTCTGCGGCTTTTTACTTTACTCTTGTAATTTGAGAAAATATCTTCTTTTATTTACATTCTTTTTTTAGTAATTGGTTAAAACAAAGTACGGAGCACTTAAGTGAAGAGTCAGGTTGTGAGTGAGTTAAGAGTTCTTTCCTTGGCATACCACAGGTAGTCTAAATATTGAATATTCAGTAGCATATGACAGGCTACCCAAACACTTAAAGTTCATACTAAATCAGTCAGCTCATAGAGGCTTTGGACCATTACGTACCTATGCTCTTAATACAGCTTGGGCTGCCAGTGTTTAGATGGCAGAACGATAAAAACCCTTTGCTCTTGAGAATTGAATTTTTTCTCACGTAAAACGATCGTGTTGTTCCTGCCATCTAACATGGCTGCCGTTACGAAATGGTGCAAAACCTCTATTGGGCACGTTCGAGGCTCTCTAGAATGTTCAAGTAAACCTCTTTACCTTGTGTGTAACGTTTTCCCATTTCAGACCATGTGTGATTCCCATGTTTGATTTCCCCGTCGTATCACGGCATATGGCTTGTGTCTTCTTGTGCGCAACAAATTACATGAATGACGAAATTGAAAGTGCGCGCGTGTGCTGTGTGCTCTAATAAAGCACGCGCTCCCAACCAATCAAAACGCGAGATTTAGAGCAGTTATTTTATAATTAGCATTTCTACCAAAATTTTCTTATCATTTCCGAGAGGTAAGATCGTCGTTTACGGGTACGTTATTTTATTCCTACCAATAAATGAATGTGGTGATCCACGTGTTTGTCAATACATGAAGTACCATACTATTAAAGCCTCGCCATCAAGTCTGAATTTTAAGATATCAAACGTGACCTATTGAGAATTTTTCTTTTTGTTTTTCTCTTGCTAGAAACAAAATATTTGTTCACTAAAAAGTCTGAAGTAGGCCTCTCTTATTAGGCCAAGCATATATCACAAGCCCATAGTAACCGATCCGTTGCTATGTTCCGTACGCCATTAACGTATGCTCGAATTTTCACTTCTTCGCTCAGATTTTTCTCTGGCTGTCAAGATTTGATGTCAAGGCTGATAAAACCATGTATTAGTGTAATTTTAAGCTTGAATATTGAGTTTCTCGCGCTGTGATTGGTCAATTGACCAACATCTGATCCACTTCGTAATGATTTTAAATTAAACAGTCCGGTTTTCCAGTGCGCCAAGTTCAACAATTTCCAAGTATACTTTAGTTTTCAAAATGTTTTAACCAAATTAAATCAATATCGGGTTAAAGTAGAATTCGCTGATTTAACAACTTGCCTTAACAAACCGGTCAAACCGGTTTTTCCGGTAAAACAGGTGCCACAATTCCCAAGCTATAAGTTTTGACTTAATCTGTCATTAATTTAGAATTCGCTAAGCTATAAAGACTTGATGTCAGGCGGATACAAAGTCTTAACGTTTTGGTTTTTCTATGCAACTATTGTCATTTATTACAAGCATACTTCTTCCAAAAAGACTTTGACTAAAATCAGTTTAGGTCATTAAATCTAGTAATTAGGCTTGCGTAGGCTACGTTATGTCTAAACGGACTGGTTTTCCTATGCACTAGGTGCCATATTTTCCAATCATACTTCCTTTAAATGATATATCACCCCTTATTAATGTGCTAAACTATTAAGGGTTGCTCTAGGGTATATAATAATATCTTAAGTATATATTTTTTTCAAACCGTCTCACCATGAGCATAATCCCTTGCAAATTCATGAAGACTTTGCTTGACCATCCTAATACTATTAAATGTAACAGACCTTTCCCAGATTTTCCAGTAAAGTTTCGACTAAATAAGAAGATCTAGAGAAAGTGTTATTGGCGACACAGGGCATGACTTATATATATTTTTTACGCTAAAAATTAAGTCTAAAACGTAAGAGAAATCCTTTTTTATTTCTTGTTGGGTCAACAAAAAAGACGTATGCGAACTTATAGGTATTGATATTTATTGATGATGGGGTTCTAGTGCATTTGGCGGGAACTTTTCGCGCCAAAACGCGCGTGCTCCCGCGCGGATTCATTTGATAAACTACTGTGTATTAGAAGGTTATCGATTTCTATTGATGATGGATTCTTGTGAATTTCGAGGGAATTTTCCCGCCAAAATGCGTGTACTTGCACCCAGACTTCGTACTCACCCAAAAAGCTACTATAAAGAAATTAAACTCGGTTTTTCATACCTTTTCAAAAGGTAGTTCATGATTGACAAAAGTGAGAATGTTTAATTATATATATTTGAAGATTCTGAAGAGAATTCCAAAATCATCCATTCAAATGTCAAAATTGGTTGTTTTTTAGAGATTAAGGATAAAGGCTGCGAGGAAATGAATCAAGTCGATTAATTTTAGCACGTTCATAAAATTGACATGTGCAATATAATAAATTTGACCAACATTTGTTTCCCTTAAATATTTTTTTTCAATATTAGGATTTTGTTCTGCCCAGCCGAAAATTTCATTTCAAAGAAATGATATTCTTTCTATAAAACGTATTCATTTACCTTTTTATTTGTCATAATTTCATGCAAGATTTGCTCTTTATATTTATATTTTATGCATTTTTTTTCATAGTTCTATTTTTCGGTTAATTATTTTTCAGAGTCCCACTATTCTAAAGTTGCTGTACAGTATATTTTCAAATATCAATTTTTTTCGATTTTTATTTCAATATTTTTGGGCCAATTAATGATACCCAAACGGTTTACTAAAATAATCTCATTGACCAATATCGTGTTTGCATTATTAGTTTCAACAAATATTATAGACTTTATTGCTTTTTTAAAGGACCTACGAATTTCGTGCCAGTGAAGGTGGATCTTTTTATATCCATTCTTTTTCGAATTCCCACTTAACATGTTCTATTGAACCTGTCGTTGCAATGGTTGGAATCAATTAGTTTAGAGAATCCTGGTTTTATAGCCTTTGTATAAAATCCCCACAGGAGTGGTGTCAGGAAAGGTTTGTACTACATTTAATTAGTTAAACTTAGTATTCATCGCGCAAAATTTTTATTTGAAAATAAATCATTGAAGTGTTAAGCTTTGTTTCTTGTTTTGTTTTTCTCGACCCCGACCTTAGTTTCTCTATCTGTTTTATTAACAGGGTTTTATTAGAAAGTTAATTTAAGTTTTCCTCTTAAATATTTAGCCACATATTAAGCCATCAAAGGTGTATACTTAGCCCGTTATTAGCTTTCCAGGTGGGCATCGCTAAAATATTGCTTTTATCTTTTTTTCTTAACAAAGTATTGCCAAAAATGAACCGATTTATTAAACAATAGTGTTAACAGTCAAATCTCTTATCAATCCGCTGCAAATCCTCCAGATGACATTAAGGAATACCTCTGTGTGGGGATTTAAATGGTTTTCCTATTATGCTGCCAAGCGCCGGTTTCCAGTTCTTGGAATTAGGAGGATCCGTTTAAGGTGTTACCGTGTAAAGTTATGAATTTTTTATTCTCATTAGCAATAATTAAACATCTTTAAAAATTTTACAGATTTAAGTTTTTCTTGTTAAGTAGCATAAATACAAAAGCAAAACAGAAAACTGCTATAGTTTGTTTGATATATGTCCGTAAAGTGACGTCGTAGTCGATTTGGCGGGGGACCCAATACAAATCCTTGAGGCATTCCTGATGGAAGAGTTCAGGTTTGTTAGTTTACTCATTTTATATTTCACATGTTTCAGAGATCTTATTGAAGTGACCCCGAAGTTGTTCTCGGGGGACCCAATACAAATCTCTGAGGCATTCCTAATCTAAAACACCAGGTTGGTTAGTTTGTTCATTTTAGATCTCTCTGTTTGATTCCTACATGTTATTTAATTGACAAATCAGTTCTGATATGGGGACCCAATATAAAACCCTGAGGCATTCCTGACCAAAGAGTCCAGGTTGGTTATAATGATCATTTTAGATCCCTGACCTTAAAGGATTTTTCTTGACCTTCGCTTCGAACACTTGCAAACTCTATTTAACCTGCACTTAACCCGTATTAGCCACGAAATCAAAAACTTATGACGACAAATGACTTTATTTCAGTCGAAACGAAACACAAACCGATTTATTACTGTAACATTAGTTCCCTTTGATTAATAGCTTAGAACGTGAACTAGTAAAGCGTCACCGATAAACTTTATAAAAATCTAGTTGATTGAAGAACGAGCGAGCGATTGCGAGCGTTTCAAACTTTTAACATGAAATAATTTTACATCGTTAATTCACGTTGCATTAGTAAATGTCTTTTCATACCCTTCTACACAATGACATCCGTTGCTAGATTGTAGTGATGTATAATTGCGTTTTTGATGGGGGAGGGGTAGGGCAGGCACACCCCTCACTCCCTCCTCCAAGAAACTATGGATTTTTTTAGTTCTTACAAAACATAGGAAAAAAAGAAAAAATTAAAGGTCAACAATTTTAAATGAATGTTGAATGTTCTTGTAACTAAAATACCAAAATTATAATTACATTCTTTAAATTCTAAAGCAGAGATGTGATGTCTGTTAATGGCGTCAATTTACACAAAAACTTACTCAAGTCAAGCATCTAGAATCATAAAAAAGGCTTTAAAACCTTAATCCATTTTTTAATGAATATTTTTGGTCATTAGTTCGAAATATTGCTCTTGTCCCGCTGTTATTTCTACCAGACAATCGTCTGAATTGTTCTCTATTCTTTAATCTAATAGTTGGTTAATGTTTTAATTGGTTCTGGAGGCGAATACTATTTTTATGCCAGACCTAAGGCAGCACGTTCGAATTCAGTACAGACAATCCGTCGACGTAGTGCAAATATAGAACTGTTTTAGGGTTTCTAATGCCTTACTTTTGGTATTAGGCTGTTCATGCTACGAAACGAATACACAATAAAATACTACAGTTCGTTTGAGAAAATATGAAACATGAGAAAATGCTTTCTTACCGAGCAAATAAATATTTTGTATTTCAAGTAAGAATTCGTTGTTACTTGCATTTCACATGAATGGATTAACGATGGATAACCTTGTGTTGATTTTTTAGAAACATGAATCATGAATATCTCAGTTGGATTCGTGGGCAGGAAAACGTTCCATAATAAGTATTGCGAACCATTTATTAGATTTGGGAATAAGATATGGATGACTTCATTTTTCACGAAATAGAAAGAAATTCTTGTTATGCTATTTTTCTTTCTCCAACCATTCTTTTTCTTTCTTTCTTTCTTTCTTTCTTTCTTTCTTTCTTCTTTCTTTCTTTCTTTGTTTCTTTCTTTCTTTGTTTCTTCCTTCCTCCCTTCCTTTCTCAGTTTCTTTCTTCTTCTCTGTCTTTCTTCCTTCCTTCCCTTCACAGTTTCTTTCTTTCTTTCTCTCTTTCTTTTCTTTTCTTTCTTTCTTTCTTTCTCTTCCTTTTTTTAATTTCTTTTCATTCCTTTCCTTCGTAAGACCATAATAGATGTGAAATAATCTTAAGGGTGCTAAAGTTTACAATTATAAACAATCCCTCTATAATATTCTGTCGAAGGTTAATGTACTTTTGTTGTAAGTCCGGAATTTCTTGGGGATAATCTCCATGCGTCACACTGTTCTAAGCTTGATGCTAAAACCAGACGATTTAACTTCTCTTTCTACTTCATTTTATTTCTAATTTCTTAATTCACTTATTAACCCATTTTACGAGAAAATATTTTGAAAGAGAATATTCTTCTAACTTATTTCTGAAGGCTCATTTATGAAAAATAATTTTTGCAAAGCGAATTGCAGCTCGATTCGACGTGGTAAACATGGTAATCATAACGAGAGTCTTTTAGAAACCAAAACCAGACTAAACTAGCATGTTTATCCTATTGTAGTGAGTACCTCTCTACTTATATAAATACAAAATACTTTTCTTTTCTTTTGCCTTACATTTCGACTGTTTATATTTTATTCGCTACGCAATATTTATCGAGACGCCTTTTTTTGAGAACAAGGTAGCACAGGTAGTACTAGAAATTTAGCGAGTCGACAAAAATAGAATTGGTAGGGAGTATCGATAAGGGAAGACATAATTTTCTACACGACAACTCACAGCATGACGACATACCATGACTCACTGATCAATAAAGTCGGGTTTTATTTTAGTTTTTATTCACTTTTCCTACTCGTTAAAATTACGGAGATTTGAAAGAGAAAGAAAAATTGTCGGTCATGGAAATGACACGTTCGACTAACAGATAAATAGATAATCCATCTAATTCGTAATGAATTGAATTAGTCATAAGAAACGATATTCAAAGAAAATAGACAATCCTTAATTAAAATGCTCTAATAAATTGTAAATCTATCTATTTTAGCCTCGGTTCAACTGAGCTAAAGCTGGAGCTCTTTTGATTTGATTTCAATTTTCTTTTGTCGCTTCTTTTGGATACGAAATCCTGACATGACCATAACTGAACGAAATAAAAAGCTTGCTTTGAGCGACCAATTGTGGAAGATTCCTAGATAAGATAAGATTGAGGAAGCCACTTGCTTATCAGCCATATTGAATTTACAGCTATCTATCTTTCCTCCTTAGTATATCCGTCTACAAATAAACAATGGCTCCTAATAGTCACCCTAATGGTTATGGTCGTTTTGAAATTGTCTAAAACCTGATATTCAAATGCAATGGCTAATGACGAGGAGTCCGGTGCATTGTGGTCTTCTATCTTGACTATGTCTGCCTCAGCTTGACATTGTTACGTCAGTTTATCGAGTTTGTTTACTTTCATTCACCTTGTTTGAATATTGGGTCGGTATAAAAATCCTGTCATTCGCTATTTGATACAAAACTAGCGGTGAAAAGCGAGCGCAAACATCTTTTAGAAGTGTAACACCCCAGGTAAGTCGGAAAAATTTACCAAGAAATTTAAATTAGGGATTTTGCCTCTCCTAAGGTAAAATCTCTTCAGATGAATAATTCAGCTCATTTAACGACCTTAAAAACGACAGATTTTGCACCTTTTACATAAAAACATGCCTACGGGGTTGACCTTGCTTTTGTTGACTCGAAAAAGCGGACCGTAAATTACAATTTTAAGAATTATAAAATTGCTTTATAGAATTTAAAAGACATCTAGAACATGGCTTCCTTCTGGAAAGTGATATGATACTTCTCACCTAAAAATCAAATATCGGAAAATTAATAATTTTGAGTCTGCCTTGAGTTTTAGGTGAACGAAAAAGTGGAACAGGAAAGAACCAAAACGAGGAAAATAAACGTATTTGATCGTTACGGTTGTGGTTATCTTAAAATGAAACTAGACAGTTAAAAGGTTTCCAGAAAACAGTTAAAAGGTTTTTCGGGGATTCGTTTTTGCTGGGTTTGTATATTCGAGTATGGTTTAAAAAGATTGATAAAATAACTATAAATAATTAATGCGATATTTTTGATAACCTGTTTGGCTTGAATAAATGTATATCTTAGGTCCCGTCCACACTATACCGGATAAATTTGAATCCGCAACTTTCACACCGAAACCGAAAAAAAAGTTTTCCGTCCACACATGAAAACAGGATAAAATGTTTCGCGTCCACACTTTTCCGATCAGAGGCAGCAAAATCGCTTCATTGCACATCTGAGCATGTGCATCGAAGCTGAAATCGAGCCTGCGGTGAATTTTTAGCCTTCCCGCCATGTTCCCATAACAATCATTACGTCATCGTATTCGAAAAATTTCGGATACGAAATGTTCTCCTTCCACACTAATACGGCTAGCCGGCGCTTTTCAAATTGCTTCCACTCTGGAGACCGTATTCGAAAAATTCGTTTTCGGTGAAGAATTGTTCTGGATTCGCCCGGACTAGTGTGGACGGTAGGCCTAACCGAATAAATAAAAATTCGGATTCAAGTTTATCCGGCATAGTGTGGACGGGGCCTTAAAATGTATATTCAGTTTTAAAGTCGATAAAGAAATGAAAAAACTAATAATAATAAAACAAAAAAACCACATTTTTTTAGTGTTAAGTAATTATTCCGGTCACTGTGAATATTATTTTATACTGAACTTGACTTGTTCTAGCTGTCTTGTCTCATCGCTTTTTATTACTTACAGAGATAGTGTTAAATGATTATCTTATGATCCTTCCATTGTTTATATTTACGTGCGCAGAGTCTTGCTAAACTTCACGATAATGGTAATCGCCACTTAATACCTCTTTGAATTTTAAAAATAACGACGCTTAAATGGTAGGTCGGCAATTAAAGGAGCCGACACTCGTATCCCCTCCCCATCCCCCTCCCCCCCTCCCCCCTTCCCCCTCCCCCCTCCCTATCTTTTCTTGAAGCCTGCTTCATCGCACGAACTCAACCTCAGTATAAAGAAAGCGAATTTGTGAATTAATTACTCAAAGTATTGACGTTTTTAAGTTTCATCATAGAAGTGTAATTCAATGTTCCTTATGCGAAAACGCTGTAAGAAAATCTTGACATTTACCTCCAAAACGTCTTGACACGCTCATAGGATTCCAATAATCTTTTTTTGATTCCAATAAGCACTTGTCGCTTAACCACGACGCAATCCATCTCGTTTTTAAAGACTTCAAGAGAGAATTCTTTTCGTATTCAAGCAGTGAGCGCCAAAAACAATTTTCTTGAAGAAAGGCTGTTGTACAAGGCTTAAATCTTGTTATTCAGAAAGTGTAACTTGTTTGGAAGTGGAGATGACCGATGAAAGTGGAATCAACGTGTTAACCCAAAGCAAAAATCTTATTCGAAAATGAGGTTTAGGCCTTCATTTGCTTATTTCTCATATATTTTCTATAAAACAGCCTGACAAAGCAACATTCTAACACAAATGCAACAAAACATCTTTGTAGAATTGAAAATACCGCTTCAAACAGGCATTTTATCATAGTACATCAGTTTCTAACTGTTTAAAAAAGGTTTTGAGTGTTAACCCAAAACGAAAATTGGGATCAAAACTCATACGAAAGTCTAGTTTTTGGCGTCCTTTTGCCATTATTGCTCATTATTGAAAAACATTTCCTCTTAATAACGAGGATTTTTATTTGAAAACTAATTAATTTTCCAGACACAACCTAGAATGTGGCAGCCTCGAGATCGAGACAATCCCTTTTTAAAAACTTTAATATCAGCGACATATGTTCAAAATATCATTTACTTTTAAGACAAAAACAAGCTATAATGTTTGTATTTTTAATGAGAAAAGTATTGCAGCAATAAAAGACATTTATGTTTTTTCAACTTTATCTACTTTACAAGATATATACAAAGATTAAAAAGATTTCTATCTAGTTCAATACATTACAATTATAGCAGAAAAACTAGATTACAATACAAACCCCCCCCCCCCTCCCCAAATTGAAAAAGAGAATAACTAATTTGATACAAATCAACAATGTGAAAAATGCATTCAAATATCCAACTTCTTATTTCGTTATTTTTGGCAAAAATAACCTGTTTCATTCTGTGTCGTTCAATTTATACGAGACGATCCCTCTTTTAAAACTCTAACACCATCGATATAAATTTAAAAAGATTATTGACTTTTAAGACTCTAATACCGAAGATTTTTATTTGAAACCTAATTAATTTTCCGGACACAAACTAGAGTATGTGCAGCCTATAGATCTGTCGTTCTTCTCCAAGACAATCCCTCTTTAAGAACTTTAATTCCAACGATATATGTTTGAAAAGATTATTTACGTTCCAGACAAAAACATGCTACGATGTGTGTATTTTTAATGAGAAAATTCTAGAAACAACAAAAGATGTTTATAGATGTTTAGACACTGAAGTTTGAGGATAACAGAATATTTATATACTACGAGTAAGTAAAATGAATGGACGGTGTACAGCAGTCAATCACGGTTATTGGAATATAAACGTGGCACTATCCACGCTAAGAAATACACAAGTACCTTCATTTTTTTAATATTAAGGAATTCAAAATTAAAATCCAGCAATCGATCGAGAGTATTAGCAACTGGGAATCCTTTGTCGTGATAATTGAGCGCTTCCTTGAGGAGAAGAAACCAGTTGGGGATGAATTAGATGACGGATATTTCTAGAAAACTACCTAATCCTTGGTTAGATTTATACTTTTAAGACGTAAACAACGTGCAATGTCTGTGCAAGTGAGATGAATGACTAAATGAATGAATGAACGAATAAACGGACGAACGAACGTGTGAATGGGTGTGCGGATTAATGAGTGAAGGAAAAAATATATGAGTAAATGAATAAACGAATGAACGAACATGTGAATGAGTGTGCGAATGAATGAAGATGTAAATGAGTGAATGAATGAATGAATGAATGACATGTGAATGAATGAAGATGTAAATGAGTGAATGAATGAATGAATATGTAAATGAGTGAATGAATGCATGAATGGATGAATGAATGGATGAATGAATGAATGAATGAATATGTAAATGAGTGAATGAATGAATGAACGAATGAATGAGAGAAAAAGTGGCAGGAAAGAATAAGTTAAAAAACGAATGAGTGAACAAAGATGGATAGGGGGATGAATGATTGCAAGATGGATAGGGGGATGAATGATGCACGTTTGCGAATATTTCTATAAATTAAAAAAACCAAAATCTAATTGACTGACTACATACAATGCTATCGTTAGTCTGAGACGTTCAAAAGAGTTAAATAAAAGAATGATCAAGACGTAATAGAGTCGTAGACAAGCCGTTCGAACAGAAGTGAACAACTTACTACGCGTGCTCCAATTCACATATATAGGTTCTGCATATAAAGTAAGAACTCGCCGCTCTCAGACCTGTAAATAAACTGATATGTTTGTAGGATTCTTATCACGGCTAATATCATAGAATCATTGACCTAAATTCCTCGCTTAAGCCTAAGCAAGTTACAATAACCCCAGCAAGCCATCGTGGCTTTACTTTGCCTTAGTTTTATCTGAGTTATCAACACGTGCTATGATATGCTCTTAAGGAAAGCACAATTGTTACTTTTATCGAGTTGGTGAACTTGAATTTGAACTTGCAACTAATTTTCTTTCAGATTTGTTACGAAAACTAAACGACATGATCAAGTGTCAACTAAGTGTTCAGTTTAGATAATACTTTGTTGCAAGTATATTGATTGCCTCCTTTTATTTCCATAGTTCAAAATTTAGTTCATATATACTTCATTTTAATGCATTTAAATGTTTTTTTAAATATCATCATTTTTTGATAATACAAATCGCACTAGTTTGATTATCTACATTTTTTTTTTTTTTCTTAATTTGATTCTTTTTTATAGTTATTGCTCAAGGCATTCCTACCGCACCCGCGGTTTTCAATTTTAAGGCGTTTCCCCGACAACCTGTTTAACGTTCTTCTAAATACAATGTTATTCTCTGTAACTGTGAAAAGGTTTTTGGCGTTGCTGGATATCTGGAATATTCTTTAACTATGCAAGACCGCAAGGTAAACTGGACGATAAAGTTAATCCATACTCTGTTAATTACATCTTTAGCGTGTAATAAATTTTCAATAATCACTGCTTCGCAGCAATTTCGGGTATACGTCACAAGACGACGAGTTTCCTATTGTCTGGAATTGAACCGATTTTAACGCTATAAAGATTAGTTTACTGACTCATTTTCTATTCTAGAAAACACTCGGTGTTACCTCTATAAAGTAATTCTTCTTATCTCTAGCGGATTTCAATTACATCGATCGGGATTATTTTTGTTTAATTAGTTCAGTGTTGAATAATTTCTGTGTCAGTTTTCCTGTCTGCTTTTAGTATAACTCTGGTACTTTCTATTGTACGTTTTGTCTAAGAATGACGTAGACATTCTCTGCTTGATACTAAAAGATCTGATTTACTAAATCGTTGATTGTTAGTGTTTCACGGTCCAATGAAACTTCGCCCGCCAAACATTTCAAATGCATCACAGCTGGAATAAGTCATTTATAATTTATCTGATCAGAAATAAGTCCTTACGTCATAACAGGTACAACTCCCTAGCCCTATAAACGCCGCTGTAAACAGCTCTGCTTTTATTCTCGCTGGCTTTTTGCCGAATGGTAACGACGAAAACTAGGCCGAAAATCCCCTTCACAACAAGGTAAATAATTGTACTTTTTATCCACCTTAATCATAGCAATTAATGAACGACTTTTTTCTTTTCTTTTCTTTTCTTTTTTTTTTTTTTTTTTTTTTTTTTTTTTCCCCTCTTTTCCTCTCTTTCGTCGTTTAAAGCTAATCAGACAAGGTTTTTTTTTCAGTAATTTATTATGTTAATTTTCTAATGTTCTTGATAAAGATTCAGATAACTAGCGTTCTTGATAAACTACAAAACGAAATAAAATCGAATTAAAAAAAGCCATTCTAAATGAGAAAATTAGCTACCTTAAATGGTTTATGATTTTTAACTTAGCAAACCGTTTTTAAAGCGGTTATGATTCGATATGTTTTGAGGCGCTACGTATACAATTATATCCAAACACTTCTGAAAAAAACGGAGTAGAAATCCGTAGTTTTGCTTCCAACTGAGACTTTTTTACTTGCTCTAGCAACTCCCTGGCGTGAAAACCAGCGATGATTTGAAATCACAAAATATTATTAATAAAACTTGAATTAATAAGATAGCTTTTAGAGTTCCAAAAGTACGAGAGAAGTGGAAGATAATTACCGGGTTTTCTTTTTTGTACAAGCATTGTTAGAATTCTCTGGAATTTATTATCCAAACGAGTTTTATAATTAGTTTTTTTTTTATTATAAATATTTTTTCTTTTACGTCTTGAAGACAAAAGAATCGCAAAAATGACTCGAAGGGGTACCATCTCTACTGTGTGTTTTCATAGAATCATTTTAGCTTTCAGAGCGCTTGGATTCGTTTGGTTTTCAAAATTTAATAGAATAAGCCGGATCTCTAGTACTAGTATTGACCTTTCATCAAGGACTTTTGCATCTTCAATACAGCATTTATAGCAATTTATTTACACAGTGTTGCTACAGGATGTCTTTTTTTGTTTTTCAAACGTTTTTTTGTGTACGAAATGAGACGCTTTTAACACGACATTTTGTCATGTTTAGTTTGCCAAAATTTTTCATGTAATATCATGGCGTTTTTTACTTAGTTTGTTCCTTACTAAAACAATACTAAACTAACTATCACTCGTACGCTTTTCAAATATAATAACTAGAGAGCATTCAGTTGATTTTAGCTGTGTTTGTACTAACTATAGTTCATTTTTTACAATATACATAATGTAAGGTCCTGGAGACTCCAACTGAGGCCAAGCATGCGCTTTAATGACCTTGCTTTTGGCCTTAAGCGATATGACCAGATTGACCAAAATGAGAGAACCTTTGGTCTTTTCTTATTTGCAAAAACCAGAAAATGGATACAGCCATAAACTACACACGTTTTCTCTATTGATTTTTATTTTATAGTAGAAATGATAGTTTTCAAAACAACTTTCCTCTAGGCCTTTCGTTATATAAACAACATATCTTTCGCCACTGAAACATCCCGATCTTTCGCATCGACTACTCTTTCCACCTTACTAGACCAATTACTCATTTTTAACTAATCTTTGAATAATGAAATTCAGTCCGTTATGCCCTCCTACTGGCCAGTTTTAATCTCATTACCATACCAGATATAAAAGTTTTTGCCTTAAGAAGTAAATATCCTAAGGCTGGTTATATTTTGTCAAGGTATCTCGGCGAAATAACCAGCTTGATTTTCGGATTTGGGATTTCCTTTTAAATTACTAGGTTTTTCTATCTTTGCGTTGTTAGTAAACTTTGACATGTGGTCATCTTTTGTAATCAGGAAATAGAATATTGAACTTCGAGCAGCTAGACGAATCTTGTTCGTTCAAAAGAATTGGCTCTTTATTACTTCAAAAATTTCTACTTTTTATTTTCTTTCTTCTGTTTTCTTTCCTTTCTTTATTCTCATTCTTCCCTGTGCATTTCTTTCCTTTATCTTTCCTTTCCTCTCTTTCTATCTTTTTTCTTTCTAAGTTTCATATAGAAGCAAAGAAACCAACTTATATTGACGTCATGAATCAAGATGGCGTTCATATCATGACCATCATGCATTGCATAGAACAACTAATTCCTCTGGTATTTCGTTTCAAATCATTAAATTATTCCTTGGACGCTGAGATAAACCGATTACTAAGATTAACAGATCGCCTTTAAAAAAACGACTATCGTAACACCAGAGTTTATTTTTTTAAATCTTATTTTGGCGACTCGATTAACCTACTGAATTATAAAAATTCCTTCATCTATATATTCATTTAATTTCTCTCACTTTTAGATTTCTCAGATCATATACAATTCTTAGCTATCACACGACAGATAGTCGTCGCCGTTATAGTTAGTTACTGATCAAACTTATGTACCCCGCTCACAAATCTGCTTAGAGCTTTATACTCCATGCCGTTTCGGAATTAAAAAAAGTAAGATTGAAAAGAACGCTATCTTGCGGCCTGTTTTCTGCTTTGAACTTCTGCGACGTTGATATTCATATCAAATTAGAAAGACGTTTCCCGAATTTACCGATTAAAAAAAAAAACGAGTCTGTTTAATAATGCGGAAGAATGAAAGAATTTAAGATTAAGATTAAAATTAAAAATTGTTTGATATCAAATCGATCGTTAGAGTTAAGCAGCAAAAACATTTATTGGTTCCTTAATTTTTGTATCCAAGCATTCTGATTGGCTGATTTTTTGTTTTCATAATCATGATTGGTTGAGAGAGAATTGTAACACCAAGGAAGGGAAGTAGAGAGGTTCAGGGAGTGTATCAGACCTTTTCTAAGATAGGGAACATGTTGCATTGTGGTCTAGCTTGGGTACAAGCTTTTGTTCAAACTTTTGCCTCATCTAGTGTTGTTTGTACCCACTGAGTTAGAACACAATGCATCATGTTTATTAAGAGAGAATTCTTTTCGTATTCAAGCGGTGAGCGCCAAAAACTATTTTCTTGAAGAAAGTCTCGTCATTGAAAAACATTTTCTCTTAAACTCACTCGAACCGTGGGTGAAGACTTTGAGTTCCTTGTCACTTTTTTTAATGCATACTGTAAATCTTTATTTACAATAATATCTAAACAGGATTCTTATTCACTATAGTGATTTTCAAGAAGGTCCTGTAAAACCAATAATGTAACAAAATTGTGTTATGAAAAACGTGATGAGACGATATACGAATTGATAAACGCATAAAATTACATTTTTTGTTTCAAAGAAATTGTGGATTTAAACTGAGGAATCTTAGAGCATCGCTTTGATATCATTACTTGAGCTATATAATGATTGGAAATAATAAGTTTTATTGTGATTACTCGGTGCATTTGAACACAATGCATCATTTTAGATGATTTGAAACAGTAGAAAGTTCTGGAAATAAAAACGTCCGAATGTCCGGATCCTCACTTGAAGTCCATTTTCAAGTGGCTAAGCTTCTTATCAACATAGTGCTTTATATTTACGCAATTTTACACGCTTGTCATTTTAACTAACCTTGCCTAATAATTTTTCCAACAATTAAGCGGTTTTTTTTTAAAAAAAGTATCCACTTATGTCGTATTTAATGCATTTATCTTACCGTACTATTTACATGTACTAAAGCTTTTGATTTTATGGACCATATATAGCACAATAGCACACTTTAACTTGACTTAAATGCAATTCTGTCCTCGATGATTGCCAAAGATATTAATCAGAGAAAACTAGCTAAAAACTAGTGTGAGCTGCGTCGGTGTTTCTTATGAAACAGTAATGATAAAAGGGTCAATTTTACACCATGAAAAGATGAAATAACTTACTGACGTTTCGGACGCTAGTCCTTTGTCGGAGTAAAAGATGTTTTGTGGTCACTCAATCGAATTCTGGAAATGTCTATTCAATCGAAAAAAAGATCCATTTTGAGAAGTCAGACAGATGTCTCTAAGTGAGTGTGATATCAGTAGCTCACGATAGCACCATCTTTCACTCTGTTTAACTAGAATGTTGACTGGTTTGGAAGGAAATAGTATATTGGACAAGTGTTGTGTGTATTTTATATGTAGGCATTAAGTTTAAGGTTTAAGAAGCTTTATTTATAGTATCGGGTTCATTCATTCAGTCGAGCATTCTTTAATTGATTGAAGCTTAAATGTAAGTAGATTGGGGTTCGACTGGAACAGGGTCGTGACGATGGATGTGGGATCAGGAATTATATGCTTGGGATCGGGATCAAATCCTGGATCACAGAATAGGGATCGGGATGGTATGAATAAATTCAGGGATCAAGGGATTATTTATGGGATTAGGGATCAAAATACTGACGTAAGTTTTTGGGATCTTGGATCAAAATTTTGTGTACAAATTTGGGATTACAAATCCCAAATTAATCACAAAAAAATCCCTTGTCACGAGCCTGCTACTCTGACGAAAATCGCTCAAACTTGGATTCAGCTGAAACTTCCTAAGAATACTCTTTAAAGGTCCAATAATCACTGTATGAAGTGTTTTCTCGATATTCAGTACGAAAGTATTATATTTTTACGATTATTTTTGGGAGTCTGTGACGTCATACACTCAACATCAAACATTGCTACATATATTTCTTTGTATATAAATCCTTAATTTATTTTATTCCTAGTGAAGCCCAAAGGGTGGCTAATGTCTTATTTCACATTACTTGTGACTATAATTTATATTTTGGGGTGTTTGGGTATTTCTTTCTCCCTTTACTACTGATATTTTGATCATAAACTACAAACAAATGTATGTAGCGATGTTCGATGTTGAGTGTATGACGTCACAGACTCCAAAAAATAATCGTATCATACTTTCGTACTGAATATCGAGAAAACACTTCATACAGTGATTATTGGACCTTTAATTGAGCGATTTTCGTCAGAGTAGCACTTTAAAAGTAGAACGTATCGTAACAGTGAAATGTTTTTGCAGTGCTGCTTTACTTACTACCAAACTATTTTTGGTACAGTTATTTGATATTTTCTGATGTGTGTACTTCATTACGGAATCACTAAGTCAGTAGTCCTAAAACCACCAGCGAGGTTTCCATATATATATATATAGTTATTGGGCTTCGTGGTTCAGTGCCTTGCTTTGACCTTGACTTGTTTTATCAAACTGACTAGCGCGCAAATCGTGTATTCCTAAACTGTTTAAAATTGATTTGCAGTTATAATGATTTTCTTAATGATTAAATATTTTAAATAAGTTTTGCCTTTATTGATAAAAATGTTATTCAAACGTCGCTGCCATCCTACTATACCCAACCAAGACAGACCCTACCACAACAGACCCTATCACAACGTACCCTACCACGACATACCCTATCACAACGTACCCTACCACGACATACCCTACCACGACATACCCTACCACGACAGACCCTATCACAACGTATCCTACCACGACATACCCTACCACGACATACCCTACCACGACAGACCCTACCCCGACATACCCTACCACAACATACCCTATCACAACGTACCCTACCACGACATACTCTAACACAACGTACCCTACCACGACATACCCTACCACGACATACCCTACCACGACATACCCTACCACGACAGACCCTATCACAACGTATCCTACCACGACATACCCTACCACGACATACCCTACCACGACAGACCCTACCCCGACATACCCTACCACAACATACCCTATCACGACATACCCTATCACGACATACCCTACCACGACCTACCCTATCACGACATACCCTATCACAACATACGCTACCACAACATACCCTACCACGACAGACCATACCACGACATACCTTACCACGACAGACCCTACCAATATATACCCTACCACGACAGACTCTACCAATATATACCCTACCACGACAGACCCTACCAATATATACCCTAACGACAGACTCTACTGCCATCCCTACCCTCCCCTCCTGTGTGCTTCTTGTCTTCACCCCACCCCTCTCAAATCCACTACAGTTTCTTTTCTTTAATCTATTTAGATAATATTTAGCTACTTTTGTTTCTTATCTCCTGGGGTCACATTGTCTGAGCGGTAATGGAAATTTTAACGAAAGGCTTAATCGTTAAATTACTTCAAATGCATATTCATTATTTCTTTTATTAACTTCATATTTAAATATGGATTTCCTTTCACAGATTATCCGTCCAATTCACTGATAAGGTCAAAAATGGTAAATTATGTTCTCTTCTCTTGCAGATATTGAGACAGCGAGCAAAGCGTTGAACCTAGTGAACGGATACGTTCTGAAGGACAAACCAGTAATCATTCTCTACGGTCAACAGAACAGTGGGACGAAAAACGAAGAAGAAAAGAAAAAAGAGGAACTCAAAGGTAAGCTTTACCGAAAAGAAAAGTCATCTTGAAACAACGAAGTTACGAGAGACTAACAGACGGTATCTTTTCGTTTATCCTAATCATTTCCCGCCATATTGGACAATGAATGCGCTCGTTTGACTCTCACAAAGTCGACTGAATTTTATTTCTGTGCTTGAAATTTTTTGAGCAGCTTTTTTCTTGTCTTGTGAACTAACGCCATTAGTGGTGTCATCTAAATTGCTCACATCTGACATCAAAATGGCGAAAAGTGATCACGTGACGTAACAAGTGACACATATTTAAGATCAAGTATGGAAAATTCGAAGTTTGTAGTGAAATAAAAACCTGATATTTAGGCTGTTTTCGAAGTCCAACTAAGGTATCTACATATCCACTTCCCATCTTAACAATATTAACAATTAAAAAAATAAAAAGGTTACAGTTAGTACAGCTAATACAGATTTCTAGAATGAGATTTATTTGGTTTTGATATCGTTTCTCGCGTACGTACCCCTGTTAGAGTGTCATTTAGTCTGACCCTAAACATTTCTACATCTGTGTTTTAAATACGTTTTTAGCCTACGTACTATTCATCATTAGCTTCTCGTAACCACGAACGATTATTTCTGAGCGAAAATAATTGTACTTTGCCACAGATTGTCGAGTGTTTGCAGTGTGTGGTGTGGTTCAGATTTTCATCTCAGTCGAGTCAGGAAAAATCATTCAACGTTTTTAGAAAGCAGTTTCCTTGTCACGAAGCAAATATTATCTTAAAATACCTCATTCAATTGCCCTTTATGAAATACGAAATGAAGAAAGCCCCAGAGTTTCTATACTTTATTGCTCTGAAGATGTCCTTATTTACCTCAATCAGTATAAACAGTAGCGTTTACTTGCTATGCTTACACAATCTCAGTTCATAAAAGAGTTGATATCTTAGCAGAAAAATTCCATTGACCTACTAATCGACTATCGCAATTAGGCTGCGTTCATAATGTATGGCGGGGGGGGGGGGGGGGGGCAGGTGAAATTGAGCGGGGATTGGGAACATTTTGGTAGGAAAAAGGGGTGGATGGGCAAATTTTTATCAGAAAAATGGGGGGATGCACAATTTTTGAAAGAAGCTACAATCCTTGCTTAGGGAGGATCGTATTTTTTGCATGACTTGAAGGGGGTGTTAAGAATTATTCTGGACATTTCACAATTTCATCTGCTCCCCCCCCCGTCCCGCCCCTTCTGCCTTATGACACCAAATAACGAATTTCTCTATTGACCTAATTTCTGTGTGGGCTAAAGATAAGTCTAATCACCTCAAATTCCTTTACTTAGTTTTTAAATCAATGTGGTTGTGATGGAATATTTTCCTCGTTGTTCAGGAAGGGCTCCCACCTTTATGCTTAAGCGTTTTCCTTTCTTTAACAAAGAGGTCTTTCTTGGTTGCGTTTCCTCAGAAATTCGAAAATTACCTCCAGGATCTTCCTGAAGCGATCTGTCTAGACAAGAAGCACTAACTAAGAGACAGATCAGGTTATATGACGCATGTAACTGACTTGTCTTTGGTCTCACCTCATTCAAACCTTGGTTTGGCAACTGCTGAAAGACGAACCTAATTAACCCTCGTCATACAAATGATAGTTTAAAAAATGACAGCAATTTCTACCGGATGACGGAAAATAACGAAATGATAAAAATAATAAATAATAAAAATAAAATAATAAAAATAATAATGATAATAATAAATGATAAATAATGAATAATTATCTACTTTTATTCTTTCTTTCTTGTTTTTTTTTCTCGTCAATCTTTCTTCCTGTTCGTTGTTTTTTCTAATTCACTTTCTTTTCTTTTTCTTTCCCTCTCTTTCTCTTTCTTTCTCTTTTTATTTTCCATTCGATTTCTTTCATTATTTATCTAATTAAACTTCGACAATCTTGCAAAATGACGCCGAAACTATAAAGATGCAAAAAAAGCGCCGTGGACATATTAGAATTTCATATCTCATCTCATTTCCCACTAGTCAGTTCACTTTGATCTATTTGGCGGATTATGTGTATCTAGCCTCAATTAAACATCAAAACTATTTATTTTTTATACTAACTTATGTCTAAGGGTCTTATCCTCAATAGGCGTGGGCATATTCTTTTAATCAAATAACTTTACTCTCAATAATACTGCTCCGGACTTACCGATCGCGAATCAAATTCAAAAATTCAGAATCCATCATCTGCATTGGTAAGCTATTCGATTTTCTAGACTTCCTCGTAAATAGAGCTCTTTAATTCTCTAATTCAAACGCTAAGTATTTCGCAGACAGGCGACTGGATTCTGTTGAAAACAATTGGTTTCTGAGTCCTACCAGGTGAGATTCTTACAAACACTGGAATATCGACCTATAACATATACCATAACACATCAAAAAAAGTAAGTGTTGACTCCCAGTTGCATGTATTTTTTCATACTTAACGAACAGATTGATTTTTTGGGGTCTTATTTTTAGAAATTTCAAATATTTCGCTTATTATCGTTCTGTTTCATTTCTTAACCCTTATCAGCTGTACAAGGCTAGATGCAATTTCTGTGTCAATTCAACGTCAAAGGATTAAACCAATAATTTCCAAGCTAAAATAATCCTGTTTAAGCCTGTTTAAATAGATGTGTCTAAGCTCATGTAACAGAAAAAATACATTATTTACTGCACTCAGGCATATCTGTTCTTGCTGATAACTTAAGGCCGTTTTTCCGAGGGGCGTTTGCATGAAGTTAGGATAATTTAATGCTAGAAAAAATATATTGTTTCTCTAATGACCCCTGCGAAAAGAAATGAAGGACCTTGCCCTTGCACTGGGATCGCAACTTGTGATACCCTCGTCAAAAAGCGCTATTGATAGAGTGTTTTCAGTATGGTAGATAATAATAATAATAATAATAATAATAATAATAATAATACAGTTTAAAAATAGAAATAGAAAAACACTCGCTCCAAAGCTACTAAAGTTCCAATGCTTAATATTTTAAGATAATGATAAACAAAAATAAACTGATGAAAAACTATAGGATTTGAAGTTCATAATCTCAATGCCATTATAATAATAATAATTATATATATATTTTTTTTTAATTATAGATTTCAATTAAAACTATTAATAATAATAATGATAAAATTTATAATAACGTTAATAAAGAGATTATGAATATAAAATAAAAAATATATGTACAAATTACTTATTTATGGATAAAAACATATTTGTAAAATATAAAAAACAGTTAAAGTTTTTAATAATAATAATAATAATAATAATAATAAATTCTTAATATAGCGTGTTCCACAAATCTCAACACGCTTTACAAAGCATAAAAGAAAAATACATACTAACAATATTTCACAGATAAAAAAATGAAAACGTATGGAAATATACATTTGTTAAATATGTATTTTAAAAAAATAATTAACATCATAAAAATAAATAGTAAATAATAGATCCAGAACGATTTGGTGACAATTACTTAGAAAGGCGTCATGCTTCCTTTTTAGGTATTTGACGTCTTGCTTTATCCTTTATTCTTAGCTTTTTTCAACTCTAAAGGGGGTGCCATATTCACCCAATCCACTCCACATCGGATCTGCCCCCTGGAATTCGAGAGAAACTATAATTTAATAAAATTGAAGAGTGGAAAGGTGCTCCTAACAAGGAAAGACAACAAAAGATATTTATACTAACAACAAGAGACACTTTAACGTTTGCGAAAAAAATATTCATACAAAGAAGATAGAAAAAGTTAATAACTACAGAATAGTGTAACGATAAATTTATTTTTTCTTTATAAAAAAAAATAATGTGCTTCTTATCAATCAGAAAGCGAGATAGAAACCCTGGGGGGTCGGGGTAGGAAGCAAAATTAATTATATTTTTATAGAAAACAAGTTAACGTCACTTTATAATGGCATAACGTGCAAAATCTCTCTCGCTAAATTTTGCTTTGCATCTCTCTCTCTCTCTCTCTCTCTTTCTCTCTCTCTCTCTCTCTCTCTCTCTCTCTCTCTCTCTCTCTCTCTCTCTTTGTCATAACATCGTTAATGGTAGCGCTATTGCATTAGGTAAACACAATTAATTGTTCAATTCAACGTGTACCACATTACGATATTTTATGAGGCCCTCGGGCAATCTCTCTTCAATTATTTCTACAACTAATAATTGTTTTAAGATCAAGATATGTACCCAGATGTCTGAGTATCGACGTAAACACACTCTATATAGAACAATAGCATCATCACCATTATTGAAGAAGGAAAACTATATTTTAAAGGCGGCATTTTTATGTAAAGGAGAAAGGTGTGAGGACAATGATTCGTAACAGGTTTCAAGTCGTATGGAGGTTCTACTAGTTTGAGCTTTCTTCCTCATGCAGTCTGTCCTGCGGGTCGACAAAGGGAGTAGATTTTTTACATTCTCTGCGTTCACTTTTTTCTCAAGGTAAGAAAGCCACAAATTTAATGTATCATGGAGGGAGAATATCAAGAAAGAAATACGTTTTTTCACCTCGTCGTTTCATTATTATTCTTAAGGAAATTAAGTTATTCAATATTCTTGAAGTCTTAAATCTCGATTTTTTAGTGATATTTGATTGTAAAGTTCAGCTGTTTTTTGGTCTTCATAAAAACGGAGATAAACAGTTAAGAGACTCTTTACAAACCTAATCTTTTTCTGCTTTACTAAAACAGAATGAGAAAACAGGTGTTTAATCTCTTTTTTTCTTTCTTTCTTTCTTTCCTTCTTTCTTTCTTACTTACTTACTTCTCATAGTGCTCATGTTTTATACACACATACGTCTTACTGTTGTATATATATATACAGTCAATTCAAAAAATGTTGTCGTCAACCTACTCAAGTCTACGCGACTGGACCGAAAGGAACTCTGGGTCGCAATCATTGAAGCCGAGTTGACTCCATAATTTTATCTGACTAGTTATGCCTGCTTTACAGCACAAACCTTCGTAGGCGAGCGGGAAGTGTTGAAGGAAACGTTTTTTTAATGCCTTCATATTTTCGAAATTGTGAACTGAATCATAACTACTTTGTTTTTCTTTCCCTAAACCAGAAGACATGCATTTGATGGATTGTTTCTCGCCATTATTATCTTTTTTCTAGCGGGAACAATTAATTCAGAACGAATATTTAACCGCTTCAGTGATTTTTACCCATATTCCTTTCGGTGCAGTCGCGTAGGCTTGAGCCGATCGACGACAACGTTTTTTGAATTGACTGTATACACACAGCCATTTGCAAAAATTATGACCGTTTCAAAATACATGCAAGTATATCAAAAGTATACACGACAGGATATCTTTCTTGATATTTTTTTCAGAAAGTCCTAGTGATTGACAACTCGAAAAAAATATCAGGGATGATATCCCATAATTTTTGGTTTGCTTTTGACATACATATGTATATATATTGGAAGCGGCCATAATTTTTGCAAATGGCTGTGTGTGTATATATATATATATATATATGAAGAAAATTTACTCAAGACCCCTTTGGTGTGATATTCGGATTGAAGACCTTTTAAACACCGTGTTTAAATTTGAAGTTTTCCCAATTTTTTGAAATCAACATACCACACCCATTTCCTCTGTAAGACCCCTTTTATCTAAATATTCTTCATATATATATATTTATTGAAAAAAAAAAATATATATATATATGAAGGATATTGTTTTCAAAGTTTCAAACAAAAATTTGTTGCCAAGTTGGTCTAGACTACGTAATGAGACTTTTTAGCATTAGAGTGTCTTAGATTGATTCCATTCCAATTTCATTAGTACATTGAACCCAGTAGCGCTGCCCACGTACAGGATATTATATTTCTGCTAGGAAGAAATCACATAGGAAACCATTTCCAAGCTAACTAAAACTTGTCAGAATTGCTCTCAACGTTTTACCGGTCAAATGCCTTCCCACTTCACAAACTGACCAATCACCATCGTTTATGGTCCTAGTCTTATTGGCGCTCACAGCTGGATAAAAGATAATAAAAAATTATCAATTTTTATCAATAGAACCCTTGTATGCGACGCCAAAGCAGCTCGATCTGGGGGACAAAACAAAAGAATTCCATTCTCCTGAGAATTGGAACTTATCGTTATGTCCCCCAGATTGAGCTGCATTCCAGACAATGATCAGACAATGTTGAAAATACCTTGTTTGGTATTCAAAGATAAAATGAAGAAATAAAAAACAGAAAAAGATAGAAGCTTGAAGACGTTTAAGGTAAATTTTAAACATTTTTTCGTAAGTCAATATATTTTCTGTAAGACCAAAACTCTTCATGATCTGTACACGCAAAAATAACTTGGAATAAATTGATAATCAGTATTGTACAGATAAAAGCAGGTATAGTACAAATTCAGTTAAGAAACCTTTCAATTTGGGACAGTTTTTTGATTGGGTTACCCCCAAAAACGCAAGGCATTATGGGGATGTGAAAGTCGAGAGTACGTAGTTCCTCATATTGTTGAAATTATAAAGTAATAATATTTTTTTCTTTGGACACCTTTTTTTTTTTTGATAATTGAGAAAGAACTCCTGGAAACAACAGTTTTATTATAAAAGCTAAAACAACGAAACCACGCATAACAGTTTTGGTTTTGCTGGAGGGGGGTAATATAGATAGATTTCTTCCATACAATAACATAACTTTCTAGGTAATGCTCCAGTCAAGCGGTCCTTGTGGAAGCTTCAGAAGTGACTAAAAAGGATAATTAAGAAAAATAGATGTCTCAAACATTACAGTAATGTTGACCGAACGTGTGGGAGGCTGGGATGCTGGGTACATAGTCGTTGCGCGGAGACTGGGCAAGGACATTAGATATTCGAGGCTTTATTATCTGCCGTAGCCTGGAGCGGACAAAACAACCGATAAAACAGCTTGTTGTATAGTTACGGATATTGCCGATATAACGAACACTCTCATTGGTTGATAGATGACCACGTGACAATAACTAAATCTAAATGTATCCCGACCGAGAAATAAGAAATAAGACGTCCAGACCGAGAAATAAGATTCGCGGCTCGGTAAATATTCGCCGATAATCACTTCGCCTCTGGCGAGTAATTGTTAAATTTTTTTTTTAATATTTTTTTTAAATAATTCATTGTTCGTGGTGCTCGTTCCCAGTCTTTCCCTTTTTTCATAGGTTCTATACTTAACTGAAACATTCGATGTATTAAAACTGGTCTTTGCTAAATTCAAATACGAAATACAGCTTCTGAATTTTCGAGAAATTATGTACGCGCGAAAATTAGCGAGAATGAAGTATATAAAAAGTTACACCTTTTTGTCCATAAATAGCAACTGATTAGCGTTACTGGAATTTGAATGGTAAGACTCTTACTCTTGAAATGATGCAATAAATACTGATTGCATTTGCTGAAAGGCGATTGGTTAAAAATGATGTAATCAGTAATTTTAGGCCAAGACTGATATATTTAGAGTAAACACGTAACAGGGATATTCTTGACGCAGGAATAGATGAAAGTGTTTTTGATCAAGTAATTGTTAATACAGTATCTGTAGATGAGGGTGCCATCTTATGCATGTTGGCTGCGGAAGTCATTAGATATCGTTAGCAAAAACAACACTTTCATTAAGAAGGTCAAAATAGAGTAATATTTAGAACTAAGATTTCTTCCTTTTTTATTTAATTTTTGTTGTTGTTTTTATCTTTCTTTCTTTTCTCTGTTTGTTTTGTTCCTTTAAAACATTCATTCTTTTTTCCTACATTCATTTATTCGTTTGCTTGCTTATTTTCTTTCATGCATCCTTTCATCTTTCTCTCTCTCTTCAAAAAAAAATCAAAAAAATCTTTTTCCACGAAATAATCATAAATAAATAAACAAAAATAAAACTTCCTGGTAAATTTCGTCCATTTAACGATCAAAATAGGGCGGAACTCTTGGTCGAAGACAAGCAAAATAAGGAAAGCGAGGGAACTACAAACCCCTTTTAATGTGTATTGTTCACTGATAAAAATCGTACCAAGAATTGCGGGAGAAAAACAGTTTCAATTCCAAGATAAATAAGAGGGAATATCGATGCTTAAAAACTAAATAAATAGCTACAAACAAAAAGAAGAACAAAAAGAAAAAAGAGCAGCGTCCTTGATCTATCTTGCGCATTAATTAGTAACAGTAAGTTTAGTTTTGCACGTTTAAGTCTTGTTCTTCCACTACTCAGGTACTTGGGAATTATTTTCCGGCGTACAAGATAAGTGAAGATAATTAGCGTACTGTAATCAATATCAATGGGGGCAAAAAAGTGACAACGCTAGCCGGAATATTGCCATCACCATTATTCATAAGCACTTCCTTATTTGTGTTACACGAAATAAAATGAGCACATGTAGTAGAATTAATGGCAATTTTGATTTTTCTTTTCTTTTTTCCGTTTGTCACTCTACAATATACTTTTTTTGACCATTTAAATCTTGTGGAGTTTCATTCAATTTTTCCGGGGACCATTTTCAACTTGTTTTCCTGTTTTTTTCTCGTTGATACATTCTTCAGTCGTAAACATCCTCTTTGGATTTCCAATATCTGTCTCTTGCTGACGTCCTGTTGACAAAAGATTACCTATGTGACGTCTTCCTATAATTTCACTCAATATCGATCTATGGCTATTTCCTCCACTGGCGCGCGCGCATGGGATTTCTATAGCAACAGTCGAACGTACTTCCCATACCTAAAGAGCGATCATGATCACCAAAAAGCTATTTCCGATTACATGCTTTTGGGCTTGGCCGTAGTACAAAGGTTTACACAGATCTTTCGGGGTCAGCATTTAAGCAGCGTTTATAGTTTCAATAAGTGTGTCTTAGGGTCAAGAAGAACGGTGTTGGACATGATTAGTCGAACCCTGAAGCTGCTCTCAATTAAGCTGGTGAAGCAAGCTGTAGTTTTACAGAAGTTTATTTTTGAATTTTGAGAACAGTTGGAGAGTAAGAGACAGAAGCAGTGGAGTTTATTCAAGCATTAGATCTTGGTATGTTCACTATTTTAAGCCCACTCATGAATGCGCTTGATATCTTTTAAAGTATGTCACCACTAGGGAATCTCTCTGTCGACCTTTCTCTGTCTCTCTAGTCTTTGCTTCTCTAGACTTCTTGGTAGTTAAGTATGAGATTCTCAAGAACAGAGACGTGATTTGAGTTTTCATAACAGTAGCGTTATTTGTAGCAGATAATTTACAACATTAGCGCTACCCTACTATTCGATTACTCGACAGTTTGATATTGTTACAGTGGTATATTGTTGTCAATATAGTCCATTTAAGTATTAGTTTATTTTGTCTGCGCACGTGGAATCGTTTCTATCAAAGTCTACCTTTACTCGTAGAAAAATCAATAGATTTACTTCACTATGATGGACTAGTGAAATAATGAGCATATCAGTAGGTGATTGGATTAACAGTACACGTGACGTGCTTTAAAATTCCTTCGCTCCATGTACAAAGTCTCTCCCCACGATTTTAGATTACTCTTGAATATGAAGTACCTCCACACTTAGAAACACCAATATAAATATTGCCAAAGTCAATGAACATCTGTTCTTTCGACACAAATACAGTGTTTGAATTCAAGTTTCCAGCGCACAGTCTAGCTTATAATTCGTTGTTGCGATTCTGAGATATTTATGAAAGCATCGTAAGTATGAGGTTGGGTACAGTAATGGGCCATTATTCGTGGTCAATTTGCACTTCGATTCATCGTAAATCCCCCCTCCCGCTCCCCCTTACTTCCCTGTAAATCTTACCAAATAATACAACCTTGAACTTCAAATTTCCTATAATATTTTTATGGATTGTTCTGTACATTATTTAACCACAGCTAAAATACATTTCCAAGACCTTTGGTGTAGTGTTACATACCCTAGCTCATAACAGCACGACAGTTTTCTAGCTTATTATTCCGAGTACTCAAATATTCAAAACGAATTTTCTTTATCGTTTGTTGCAGACTGAGAAAGAAGTCGTCAGTAAGACGTCCTTAGTATCGCCTTTATCGGGTAAGTAGCTTTTAATGATTTTTATTCTTAGAAGTTAATTCATTTAATCGTAATGTAAGCTAAAATAATCATTGTCATTATCAACATGGCTGCTAAAGAGCCGTTCACATCAATAATACAGCATTAAGGAGAAGATAACTGGGGGCGTTTTCGTAGGATTCTTAGTTCATGATAGAAAATCTTCCTGAAACGAAAACAAGGTTTTCTTCACATCAACACTTAAACTAACAACACAGTGTCTAGATTACTAGATACCCGGGAGTTTTTGATTTTTGAAAAAGATCGTCAAATAAACACATCTTTGCCCATTAAAAGTATTCTTACTTTATTTATAATAGTCAAGCGCTTCTGCTAACGCTAATCCTAAATAAAGTAAGCTGTGGATGATTTAGGGGGGGGTTCATTGGGTGCAAATGAAACCCCCCCACCGGCTGGTACCTTGGATTTTTTATATTTTTTAAAATAAATAAATAAAAGTATGGTACTAACTCATGAGCTTTAATATAAAATGGGACTGGTGGATAGGTTATCCTTATCAGGAGCGCTTCTAGGCCAGTGATGTGCCTCATGGGAAAAATGATGATGCAAGAGAACGTTATTGTTGTGCCGAGATTTGCAAAAATGAACCCTCCTCTTAAAGTCCTGGATCCGCCACTGGTAAGAATACTTTCAATGGGCAAAGATGTGTTTATGTGACGATTTTTTTCAAAAATCAAAAACTCCCGGGTATGTAGTATTTTGAAATTTGTTCTCGGGTGCCCCGGGTATCTAGGCACTTCGTTAAAACAATCGCCGAAAAAAACCTTTTAGAACTTGTTGCTATAATTTTCTTAAAATCAAATGAAACGGTTCGAGAATGGATCGGCGTAAGTTAGAGTACGATTTCGCGTTGTTCGTCTGATTTTTTAGGGTCGGTGCATCACTCAACATTCTTAAACATCCGTAGACGGATTGGTCGCAAAGAAACGTAATAACACGATACAATACGTGTGCGTTTGTCAGCATTCTTGTCTGCTTTCCGAGTGCTGGGTCAATAACCCGCCAACGGATTCATCTAACCACGTATCGAATGCTAACCATCCTATGTGAGTTTTACCTCCTACTATAAACCGCAAAACTAATTTTATCGTCGTTTGGTTTTCTTTGGCGGGATATTGAGACTAATGTGTTAGAATCCTACCTCTACGGTGAAATTTTTTGGCGCTAAAGGGACAGCTCGTTAACCTTTAAGTTTGTGATTGTGCTTTCTTGCTATATTGAGGGTCGTTCGGTTGAGATCCATTAGGAATATTTTAAGGTATTTTAAAAAGCGCGCGAACCAATCGCTTTCTTGGATATGAATAAAACGGGTTATTTTTCTGTCTGTTCTTTGATTTATAATGGCAATCAAGCCATAAATGCGAAATATTTTAATATACTGGGAAGGAAAGACAAGATGACACATGGCCGGTTATAAATATATAGGGAATGCGGAGACTATGTTTAGTATCTAAAAATAAAAAAGTACGCACGCCGTGAATAAAATGATCCAAGCATTTATAGGATAGGCCTTATCACGGTTTCCTGCCGCCATTTTGGATTATCTGGGCGAATATGGGCGAGTAGGCAAGAAATCAGATTGCCCATCTATACATACATCTATACATTCTTTAGAGAATCCACTAAATTGCACGGGTGTACGAACGAGTAAGTACATTTAAATGGCTTTTTAGTTATGATAAGTAATAATAATTTAACCCACACCCTAAGAAACAGATCAAAAGATCTATGCATCATTTATTTGATACCATGATTCACATATATATTCCTTAGAGAATCCACTAAAGTGTAAGCGGAGTAAGTACATTTAAATGGCTTTTTAGTTATGATAAGTAACAATAATTTAACCCACACCCTAGGAAACAGATCAAAAGATCTATGCATTATTTATTTGATAGCACACATGATTCACTATATATATTTTCCTTAGAGAATCCACTAAAGTGTAAGCGGAGTAAGTACATTTAAATGGCTTTTTACATTATTAAATTCATAGTAATAAAAGTAAAGCTTTTGATACAAATAACGCGGACCCAAAAAATTGGTTCAATAAGGTTCTACATTACAAACGGCTAAGAGTATAAAATCTTGTTATCAAAATAACGATGATTAAGAGTCAATCTTTTTCGCTAAGCTAAGAAACATGTATTTGCTTTCAATTTGTTCATATATTTTTGATATTTTTTGATACTTTTGATATTTTTTGATATTTTTTTCATTTACAACTAATCTTGGCCTCCTTTCTGAGCTTTGACTCTAAACAAATCAATCTTTTACATTGATAGCTTTCCAAGACAATTTTTTTTATTAGTGCTAATATTAGGACTTGTCTAATAACTCTTCTGTCGACTATTCATCATCTTGCTTTATAAATATATCTTGGCCAGTTCATTCGATATAGGAAATATACAGGATTTAGTCTAATAAATATATAGAGAGATATTGTATTTTCCAGCAGAAAAGTCGATTTATGAGTAATAAGTATCTATATTTCGATCATTACTTATAGTGGTTTTATTAAATCTATCGTTAATCTAAAACTTAAAAATCATAGTTCCAAAACCTCACTTGAATTAGAAAAGCCAAAAAATCAAGATTTTCAAAAGTGTATTTTGAACATTTAACGTTTTTTTAAGAATTTTCTCTCGGTAGTCGACCTTTCTTTGACGCCATTCTTTCATTTTTTTATTCTCAAGGCAACGAAATACCTTAGTAATTACTATTGTATAGAAATATGTAACACTTAAGAGCAATAAAGGCAATAAATATGTTGGTTAAAGGTTTCTCGTCTTATCGGAGCCGAGGATTGTTCGAGTCCTCAGCCTCTAAGGCAAGTTCTTAATAGCCTTGAACCCACATAGCACATCAATATGCATAGCTGTCAAAGGTCGCTATCGTCAATATCAATCACTGTCAAAACTGTCATTACGTTATATTTTTCTTTCTTTCTTCCTTTCTTTCTTTCTTTCTTTCTTTCTTTCTTTCTTTCTTTCTTTCTTTCTTTCTTTCTTTCTTTCTTTCTTTCTTTCTTTCTTTCTTTCTTTCTTTCTTTCTTTCTTTCTTTCTTCCTTTCTTCCTTCCTTTCTCTTTCCCTATCGCACTACACCTCGCGTTGGGCGAACCGTTGGCCCTAATAGCCTGTGTTTATATCAATACTTATTATAATATCTTTTTCCTGTCTATATCATTACCCCCCGAGGATCTAGAGTGTTTTTTTGCAGTAATAAGAATCATAAGTGACTAAAAAAACTTGCGACCCCTCCCCCTGCGAAATTTGATGGCAAATTTGCAAGCTTAAAAAATGTACTAATTTTAGCCCTTCGAGTCTATAGGTTTTTTTAAAACACAATGTTCGCTTCCCGTTATTTTTTCGTAGTTTGATTCATTCTATTCAATACACCTACGCCTTTCTGTTATTTGATGGATGCGGGGGCTTCTTTTTATTCCTACAGCCCAAGGCAAGCGATTTCTGTTTATTTAATCTCTAGCTATGTATGAATTTGGAAGATTAAGATCCAGTTTGCATGGATAGTAGGAGCAACATTTGAATGAATTATGTCCATGTGCTAATGACGGCTAGCAGACTATTATTATTATCATCATCATCATCATTACCATGTATCATCATCACTATCATCATCACTACCATCATCATCATCATTATCATTATCATCATCATCATCATAATCATCATTACCATGTGTCATCATCATCATCATCATCTTCACCATCATTACCATGTATCATCATCACCATCGTCATCATCATCATCATCATAATTAATGTAAGATCAACCATTAGGTAGAGAACGAAAACGTTTACATTAGGAAAAGATTGTAATGGCGACTGTTCCATGAATATAGCGAGAGAGTGATAACACTTGCGCTACTTCTCACTTAGGCTAGTAGCACATTCTCTCCCGTGTGGGGTCGAGGGGGGTAAATATTCTTTACCCCATACCTATTTTTAGTATCTAATTAAATTACAAGGGGTGGTACCCAGGGGGGATTGACACCCACCACACCCCCTACCCCCTGAAAAGGATCTACTATTAACCAGCGTAATATAATAATAATATAGAAAGATTATCCTTTTAACCGTGACAAAGATATCATCCTAATAGAGAAGTAAATAATGATCTTTAGGTATGTTTTAAAGTTAAAATAAAATCATCCTAACACAACAACGCTATCGTGCAATATCAGTAATAATGACATATTTACTATGCTATAATCCGGCCAAACGCTAATTGATATGGTATTCAGTCTCATGCGCCTCGGGGCAAGCGGTGATCGTTTAGAAGAAGCTCCTATATTATTGTAATGATTGATTACTGCAATTTGATTTAGATTTTTCTATTATCAAATACTGAAGTATACGAAATAGAACACCTATGAATTACAATGACAGCTTGTCCATCTAGTCTGTGTGTTGTTGATAAACACAATAGAATTACTGTCTACCTCTACTATTTTTCAAAAAATAAAAGCAAAATACACACACGCACGCCCTATAATCACCTATGAAGTATGCCTAACTCGAACGCGCGTTAGCTAAGATGGGTTTTAAATGTGTTTATTTCTAAAAGAGCGAGGTTTAGATACTGTAATTACTATGTGTTTTGACAAAATAGTTATCGCAGGTTGTTGATTTTTCTGTTACGCAAATTACTGCCGCAAATTATAATTTCGTCATTCAAAGACACGTTAATTTCCCTTGTACGAGCAACACCCTCTCTAACGCAAACTGCTCAAAAGTGTTCTTAATTTTCTCATTAAGAAGGCGCAAACGATTCGTTGTTTTGTGTGTTTTTCTATCATTACCATTATTTCTTCCCAAAACACCTGCTTCATCGGATTCAAATGCCCAAAACCCGATAAAAAGGCATTTTATCTTTACTTCAATTTCTACCCAGAAACTTAATCTATTAGAGTAGAGCTATTTATCTGATCAAGGACTTTCCTTCCATCAAGATTTCTGGCTCTAAGAATTTCGCTTCACGATTTCTGTAAGTAGATTTAGAATTCATTCAAATGTTACTTTTTCTAGCTCTAAATTTTACGGAAATTTTGTTTCATTTTTTGTATTTACCTATCTACATTTCTTTTCCATAGCACACTCTTACCATTTTTTCGCGCGTTTTGTGATAACATCGAGCAAAATGCGAAAATTCATCATTTTCATCATCTAAAAAATGTTGGCAAAAAAAACTTTATATGGGATACTATACGCTGTCATGTTTATTAACATTAGAATAAAGTCACGCCGTATTCTTTTAGTATTAGACCCTAGAAAGCTTATTCAAAGGAAGAGTAAAACGAGCTAGTCGCACGCGCATTGATTTGTGAGATTTTTTTTACTTTCTCGTAATGTTCTTTCATGCCAGAAACACGTATGACAACTCGTTAAGTTTTTTTTTTTTTTTTTTTTTTTTTTTTTTTTTTTTTTTTTTGCTTTTGGCCTTTTTCCTTCCATCTTTTTTTCCCCTCATTTCCTATTTTTCTTTTCTGTTTAAATCAAAAATCACTTCTTTAATATTTACCTAAGTACAGAGTGAATTTCCATGAGTGAAGGTAATCTCATTACCGGCTCTGCATATAGAATCTGAATATTAGCTACAACCACTATGCTTTTCTTCTCCCTTTTCCATCGTTCCTTCTTTTCTTTTTTCTTTCTTTCTTTTTTTTTTTTTTACCTTTTTTAAAGAGAATAGGAAAAAATAATTTTCTCCTCTCCTCTCCTCTCCTCTCCTCTCCTCTCCTCTCCTCTCCTCCCCCTCACTATATTTTCACTCTCACGAATTCCCATATTACTGACGTCATTCCTACTCTTAAGTACTCACCTAAGTGACGTCTCAATCTTTTAATACATAACTGACCCTTGACTTGCCCAACCAAACTTGTCGACCTTTTAACATACCAAAACTAAAATAACAGCATGAACATTTGAATTTTACTTTAACTAACTTTTGACTATAACTAGTTTAAATGATTATTACACGTAGCCTTTTTTTTTTCTTTTTTTTTTTTCTTCTTTTTTTATGTGATAGATAAACATTCAGTTACAATCCTTTTCTTATGTCGATACAGAATTGTTCCAGAGTTTGTTCCCTGTACCAATATATCGGATACCACTCTGTCAAGAATTAGTCCTCCACAGTGGTTTTTTCCTTCATAACAGACACATACTTGAGAATACTATTACCTAAAACTACGAGTCTAGATCCGCACTTATTTGTGCCAAGGGCAATTTAGGACCCATGCATTTTTCCTCTGTACATATTTTCTCGGAAATTTCAAAGCATATAAAAAAATTGTTGGTTGACATAACAAAACAAAACGATGAATCTGTAGCTGAATTCAACAAACATGGCTGCCGTTATCACAAGCAGTTCTACAAAACAAACTAAATATAACCGTTGATTCCGGCCGAGAATAATTCCATTACTTCACAGCCCCTTTAAAAAAATTCCATCCACTCTGAAAATATCGTGCGGTGTGTATACCAAGAGGTATTGCTTAAGACGAAGTCATTTCGAATTTTTATTGTTATGGCTTACTTAACTTGTTCATAAAACCACAAAAGCGTGTTAACTTAAAATTGCTGACTTATTATAATCAAAACTCCAGTGCGTAAAAACTTAACACATCTGTGTCGCCGTAGGGATCCACACGTTTAGGAACGAAACGAGTATGTGAGAAAAGTTGCCGTTACTTGACAATTACGCCGACATATTTCTTATTTTTTCGCCTCTTTTCAACTTTTGGTGAAGGCTAATGATATGAATATTATGTTTGAATTATATTCATAGCTCTATATGATTCGCTTGGAATTCCATCAAGTGGTTTCTTTCGTAAAAGAAAACCTTCACATGCGTTACTTGTCGCGCATTGACGCATTTTTTCTCGCATATTTTAGGGTCATAGCAATAATTCCAGTGCTTGTTTAAGTTAGAGCTAAAACAAAACCAGCGTTTTGACAAGAATTACGAGTTTTGTTTTCTGTTATATTGTTCAGAAATTAATTGCTTCTCATCAAGAAATAATTTGTATGACTTTCAAGTTTTTCTTTTTTCTACGCGCGTTTTTCCGATGTATCCTTCGGCTTTAGCGGTAAAGCGCACAATTACATTCCCCGCACATGTTCAATCCCTCTTTGATCTTAGTTATGGCTACCTATAACTTCTTTAGCCATGAACACAAAAATTCCTATGCGTACATATTCTATAGATCTTATACAGCCTGAAGGCCTGAAGGCAAATAGATTAGTTGTATTGTGAAAAGTCATTCAAGTACATCGCTCATTTGATTCGTCTAAAGACAAGGACAATATTACCTGCGATCACTAAGCGTTATCAATTCTGGTTTTATTAACAACCTGTGTCGTTTAAGAAAACTCTTACAACGTATTTTAAATCTTAATAACTTTAAAACAATATTGATGAGTTCTAATTTTACACTATAGGGAGTCGAGAGCTCATTTTGGGCTCAACAAGTCGTAAAGTACTGGTAGATTGAGCAACAGAACAACTCGAACATCTTGTTATTATTCATCGTCAGTTGAACACAACGACTTGATCTGTGTGGAGGATTACTGTAGTGCAACCATGGACCCAGGAGTTCAGAATTCGTCGAATATCAACCAAACACAGCCTATACAATTGGGTGGGGAACCCGAATATTCAGTCGTCATACGGTTTTTGCTGTTTGGTGCTATCATACTCGTGTCGCTTGTCGGGAATATTGCAGTCATCTTCATAACGTACCGTAACAGACAAATGAGAACGTTCGCTTATTTCCTCATCGCGAACTTGGCCCTTGCAGATGTCCTAGCGACTCTGTGTCTACCTATAATCGTCGCCTATCTTGAAATTGGAAAATGGGTGTTCGGCGAAGTGATGTGCAAGCTGGTCAACCCGAGTATAACTGTGTTTGCAGTTGTGACAAGCAACACGCTCGTAGCAATCGCCTGTGACCGATTCCGTGCTCTGATTTTCCCGTTCAAGCTCAAACCTTCCACGTCGGAGACCAGACTCATCATTGCTCTCATCTGGATGATAGCTTTCCTAGTCACTTTACCCAGCTACGGTTCGAGAACTGTCACTATTGATGGCTATTGTTTAGAGATTTACAGCAGCGATACTGAACAACAAATTCTTTATGTTAAAATCTACACCACGTTCATGTTCCTCGTAAATAACTTTATTCCACTTCTGGTCATTCTTATCCTGTACATCAAGATCAGTATGACTTTGGCACACATTACTTTGTTTCCTTCGCTTCACTTTAACAGACCCTCGTCCCTTGCACAGGACAGCCCTGGTGAAAGCCCAAGAAACTCTGTGTTGCTCCGTAATGCGAACACTGCCTCAGCTACTAAACGGCAGACGATGGAACGAAAGTTCATTCGCATGTTACTCACGGTAGTGCTGATTTTCTTTTTCTGTTATGTACCTTTCCAAGTGTTCTTCTTGATTTGGTCTTATCTTGATCTCACAAAGGTGGTAGACAATAAGGCACTATATTATTGTAATCATTATCTCCATATTCTAATGTGGTTACCCACTGCATTGAACCCGATATGTTATGCAGCCCTCAACGAACGTTACGCCAAGTACTTTAAACGTATACTAAGATGTTCATTCTCTAAACTCAAGCAGTTCGGGACGACAGCAAATCCTAGTGGTTACACCGCTGCATCTCGACGTAAATCCTCGCCTTTATCTGTCTGAGTCGAGTGCATCCGAAATACATCGAATACATAGCGAAATTGACCGCTATAGTCTTCGTCCCTGTCCGAAGAAATGGCTCGGGTTTAAATCGGTGTATATTCCAAGTGCATAACAGCAATATCACGAAAGCATCGCGGCTTTGCATTCGTATTTCTAAAAGCGGCAATTGTATATCCGAGGACAGCCCGATGCTTTTACGAAGGAAATCGGCTTATCGGCCATTGGTCGGAGTAATAGAAACCAATAAAACTGATGAACTGTTGGAAGCTACGACTTAATTCCGACTGCTTCACGAACATATTTATGGACTCAAGGCGAACTATGGGCGGACTAAGAATATAATATATATGGTAGGATGAACTTACAGATCTCGTCTTATCCCAAATTGACTGATTTACTTGGGAGAGAAGTCAAGACGTAAATAACTGGTAAAACGCAAATAAACAAGTATGTGTGGTCAGTGGAGACTTCAAGGAGGAAATAAAAAAATCAATGTTTGTACGTCTAGTGTTCCGTGGAAACGAGACACGGAACCACAGTAGGTACGAACCGTAATAGTCCCCTTCACAGTAGTTCCCTGGCCCATTTAGTAAGAGGTAACCGTACCTGTGCATCTAAGCGAGAACGGCGGTGACCTTACAAAAATAAATATCACCGCCGTCCTATCTTTGATGCACGGGCAAGCGATTGCCTACAAAAATGGCGCTCAGAACTGTTAGGGGACTCTTATTAAATCAATAGAAAAGGATAAGTAAAGAAACTAGATTCTCTTGCTTTCGACCTGGGAAACAAGAAAAAAAAAACAATCATTAACTGTTGCTGGGATGAAATGTAGGTAGATTCTTATTGAAACGTTTATTTATGCCAAGACAACAGAGTGAAAAACAAGACTTGTGCAAATGTTTTCGTATTTATGTTTTTTGGAAGTTGTTTGAAATGGTGTAGTCGACTCTATACATATCGTTGTTCCTGTACCATCAACTAGTATGTCCAATAGAATAAGTACAATATGTTAGCGTCTGTTCCGAAAGTCAAGCAAATAGCTTATGATTGCAGCCATCGTGGTCGACCAATAGCATTCGGGGTAAGTATTCACGTGATTATTTCCCGCCATAATGGTGGTTGGTCATTTTCACGCCCAATAAACTTTACCCACATCGATTCTACCACCTAGTTGGTTTACCATTTAGAACGATTTCCATCATAGTTTATGATATGACCAGTGTTCAAAGAAGACACACGTCGAAATCCCGAATGGAGGACATAACAATAGGTTTCCAATTCTCAGGAAATTGAAATTATTTTGTTTTGTCCTCCAAATTGAACTGCTTTGACGTCACATGCATGGGGTCTATTCAGGGCAAGAGATAACGAAGCCTGTTTTTCCACCAATATAGCATTCTGCCCCGGTTAACTTTACATGATGGTGATTATTTAACAGCGACGGCAGAAATACTTTGCTTAGTGAGCCACGGGATTGCTTGTGGTCGCAGGTTTATTGAATACCGTCTTCTTTAGCACTGTCATATGGTACACACTTGCATTACAAGCAAAAGCATAAGCAACAGGTGCAGACTCGAAGATGTCCTTCGCACGTCTATGGGACACGACTATAGCGGTGCGCACTTGCTTATGCTTATACTTGTGCAATCAAGCTTATGTAGACAAGTTTCTATACATCGTTTCATCGGTCCAACGCAAAGCATCCAATCGAGGCTGCGAGAGTAAGAAACTGAAGTCAAACTTGTACCCTACAGCCTCAACCTCATGTTTTGTGTTTGACCATTGAATCGATCAATTAGCGGATTAGAATACGCGAGTGAAAAGCGTCTCCGCATGTGCTTGTAACTTAAGGCTAATTCTTTTATATGGTCTTTATAATACAGTATCTTGATCTTATAAAAGTAATTTTTCTCATCAGATATTCGGAGAAAAGAAACGTTTGTTTTCTCACTAAAACACTCTAGTATAGACCTAATTAGCTTCGTATGCAAATTGCCCATTCCAGATCACATGACATTCCCTTGAGAATTGTTCTTTTATGACGAACATGTTAAAATATCTACACGTGAAAGAATCAACTCCCAAGAGTGGCATCACATGGTCTGAAATGTGCACAACAAACAATGAAGCTAGATTGCTAAAATGAACGCATGCGCAGACTTATTAAACTCGTGTCAAGATGCGAATTTTCGAAGAAAAGAAATTGAAATTCCAGTTATTTACCATCTGTATTTATTTATTTCTATGATTGAACAGTCGCAAATGGACTGAGAGTGATTGAATTCAATGAATTAAAAACGTGTGAAGATCTCAAATTAATACCAATAAATTAAGAAACCAATAAACCTGTGTTTCCTTCGTTTGTGGGAGTCCCATTCTCTTAGTATATCCTTTCATTACTTACACACTTTATATCATATTATTTCACATATCTCCATGGCTTTTTTATATCCCCCGGTAACTCGATATCTTACCAGCAAACGTTTAGCAGTGAAGTTGTATAATCGCCTTATTTTCCCCTGGAATTTCAGTACTAATAGTCTTAACAATAACACGCCTTGGTAAAGTACAATTTAGGAATTACGTCTCAATTACTAAGGAAATTCATTTATTAGAATTAAAGGAATTGAAAAAATGTTCGTACAAAATACAAGGTATTCTGGCAGAGTAACTTGAACGAGTGATAACTAAAGGTGCGAAAGAGACTGCTCAAGAATTCGAAAGACGACAGCAGACTACCTGCTTTGTTGAGTCATCCTTCTACAACCCGTATAACGTCCAGACGTCTGCATCTTTTTTGATTATTAATAAAAATAACGATAATAATTCGTATTACTTGTATTACTCGAATTCCATGGAAATAACAAGATGCGCAAATATGCTTCAAAAATACTACTCAGAACGTTCGGTTGTGAAAGGGATAGTTGCCAGCCTAAACACAAGAGATTTGGTTTAGATTATTTCTGCCGTTCGAGACAAATGAAAACTGGCGTTGTTTCTTCCTTTCAAAGAGTAACGTCAATTACTTTCGGGTTCAAAACGAAAAAGTATTTCGGAAATAAGTTACAACTTAAAAGCTTTATTTCGATAGATACTTTGTCAAGCTCCGGTGCTTAGTTTCCGATATGCTTTTCCAAGTCAGTGTAGATTAGGTTTCAATCCAAACGCCTAAGAAATTCCGCCCTTTTTGTGTTTCATAAAATCCTTTGAAGTGCTAGTCTTACGAAAATAATATTAACACAAAAAAAATCCCCGATTTTCTTTATGCTTGAACAGGTTATAATGTTCACTAATAAACAATAATTCAGGGGTTCGAAAAAGAAACTTTTCCCGTCTGAATTTTACTTTCGAAAAAATTGTCAAACGCCTGTCCGCCATTGCTATGAGAAGCGATTTTGTCGTTGCATTTTAATTTATGTGTGACATACTACACTGACTCTACAAAATTCTCTGTAAGAAGGGAAGCCTTGGTTTAAAGGTGGTGTTACACGGGCCAACTTGCTGTGGTTCTCACGCTGTGGTACTCACGCTGTGGTTGATGGGAAGGATTTAGTGAGTTCCCGGTGCATCAGGGGAAGGACGGAAGAAAAAAGCTCTCCTTCCCAAAATCCACCGCGCGCAAAAAAGCCTGAAACAAATGACGACTGGGTACGAGTCTGGATAAGTTTAACCAAGCTTCAAGACATTTCCAATAAAATTTCATAGCTGTCATTTGTGCGCATCTTTTTAAGCACCTCAACGCATTCCTGGCGCACCTCGTCGAGCTAATCCAATATGGCCGCGGATGAAAGATAATATCGATTCCAATCTAAAAAGAACTAACTTTCGCTGCTCGAAGATTAATCTATTTGATGCATTTAGTCTACACGGTGAACGTTTCAAGAAAGGTATTTGGAAAGTCAGTTGTTTTAGACACCTAACAATCGGCAGAAGTTGGCAGACATCCTGGTTCCAGCGACCCTCGAGATACCTATAACCTTGGCTAGTATGATAAGTAGTTATGACTTCATCGATAATAAGTACTAGTGTCTAATTAATAATAGGTCTAATAAGTGGGTAGGGGGCTCGACGGACGCTTTTGAAAATGACCCTAAAAGGTACGCATAAATTAACAGAGATGCTGATTTTAGACCCTAAAAGGTACGACCACATTTAAAATGACAACGTTTCCAACCATTATATTCTTGTATGACGTTCGATATTTTTCAAAACGAACAAATCTGACCCTAAAAGGTACGGAGTCAACTGGGAGTCAGCCGGAGACCCTAAAAGGTACGCGAGGTCTCATTTTTGACCCTAAAAGGTCCGTCGAGCCCCCCTACCCACTTTTCAATAGAAAAGAAGATGTCAGCCAAAAGACTTGCACTATGAATAGGCTGCTGTAGAAGTATGCTGGCTGACAGCCGCTGCTAGAAAAGTAGCTCCTATTTAAGTGATGCAAACCATTTTTAAGAAGATTTAAATGATATCAAATTTTCAAGAGGCTTTCGTTTCTAATGAATCACTGTCGCCATATTTTCTTCCACTCTTATCAATCGTACATTACAAGCTAAAGAATCATTCAATATTCTTCACATTTCGGAAATAAAGCACAAAATATGACAGATCTTATCATATTTTCTGCCAACTTTGCTCTTACTCAAGGCAATCATGATAAACACCAAGCTAATATGACAACCAATTGAGTTATTATTCTTCAGTACGTCACTCATTGTACTTTTTCCATTCGAAGCCTTTTTCCACCATTATCTGTTTTGTCTGTAATCTTATTTCACTCAATCGTGTTTTCAGTTCCGTAATTGGAGTTTATTTATTAACGCCATTAGTTCAGTATCGGGTAACACAATCAGTTCAATCTTTCAAAAACAACTTACCGGGCGTTCTTCGGCTCTATTTTTTGGACTTCTTTGGTAAAAGAAAAACTCGCCTAAGTAATTAAGCAGAAAAACTTCCTTCCTATATTCGCCCTATTTGCTTGCAACACTTCCCAGATGATAATTGGATTTAACTGTGTCTTACGCGCAAAAATTCACCATCAATCGAAACGACTGTCCCCTTCACATACAATAAAGAAAGCGCTGATGCAATTTTCTTTCGTCTACCAACGATCATCTTACATTCTAATCTAGTTTTGGAACACACACAGGTGTTGTTCGTTATACCTCATGTGTATGGCGTTATTTTTGTCACGAACACAAGACTGTCTTTTTACTCTATATTGTACAGTTGTATAATTATAGTTAATAATAGTTATTGATTGTTTTATTATTCTCAGCCATCATCTCTCATCGCCCCCTTATTCTGAAAGCATTTTAGCAGTTTCGTTATAAGAATCCGTTCCATACTTTAGACGAGCATTCAGTAATACTCTTTACGATGCCCTGGAGATACGCAAGAGTTCCTATCGATATCTTGAGTCTTTCCTTTATCTGCAAGAGGGGAAGGGGCGGACCAAAACGTTTCTTATATTCCAGGAGATAGGCACTAAAATTTTAAAACAAGTACCATTTTTGCAATCCTTTCAGTCCACACAAACCCTGATTCTTTGGGAGGAGCACCTCCTGCGGCTGGCGTCGGGGAGAGGCGGGGAGAGGGAGAGGGAAGGAAGGCGAAGGGAAGGAGAGGAGAAGCGCGGAAGGAGAAGAGAAGGAGAAGGAGAAGGAGAGGCGAGAAGGCGAGGATAGGAGAAGGAGACGGGAGGAGGGCAGGAGAACGGAGAGGAGAAGGAGAGCGAAGGAGAAGGAGAGGAGAAGGGAAGGAGACGAAGGCGAGGGAGGAGAAGGAGAAGGAGGAGAAGAGAGAGACGATGAGAGGAGAAGGAGAGGAGCCAAGGAAGGGATGGAGACAGGAAGGAGAAGGAGAGGAGATTCGGCCCTCTCGGATCTACGAGCTCTCTCCTTATCTCCTTCTCTTTTCGGCTTCGTCCTCCTTCTCCTTATCCTTCTCCCTTTCCTCTCTTCTTCTTCTCTTTTCTCCTCTTCTTCTTCGTACGGCTTCTGCTGCGTCTGTCTTCTTCTTCTCTTCTGTCTTCTTCGTCTTCTTTTAACATGTATTTGAAGTACAACACTGATAGTTAGATGGACATCAAATACGTGGTAAGGCATCTAGCACGAAGTGTTTTGAAAGAGGGGCACTTCAAGGGTACTTGTGCTGTTATTTGCAAATTACTTTGGAATTGAATAAACATCAAGACATATTAAAGTATATATTGGATAGATTGGATCCCCCCAAGTGCGCATTGCAGACATCCATCTGGTAGAAGTTATGGATTGATATGATTATAATGATCCTATAATTGATTGACGGCCGGGCCAGATTGGGCTAGCATTAATCATCACGGGAATGGAAGAAGATCATTTTTCTTTCCCTTTTTCTTTTTTTGTTCCCCCCGCCTTTTAATTCATTCATTCATTCATTCATTCATTCATTTTTTGGTTTTTCTTCCTTCTTTCTTTCTTCCTTTCTTTCTTTCTTTCTTTCTCTCCATGCTTTCTTTCTTCCTTTCTTTCTTTCTTTCTTTCTTTCTTTCTCTCTTTCTCTCTTTCTTTCTTCCTTTCTTTCTTTCTCTCTCTCTCTCTCTCTCTCTTTCTTCCTTTCTTTCTTTCTTTCTGCACAGCTTTGTAATAACGTAACGTATAACATCTATACAGAAATTTTGCTGAAATTTTACATAACCACTTCCTAAATATCGAGTTCAACCTTCAAAAGGAACTAAACACACACGGTACTTCGAGGCAAACAATTGCTAGAGCTGTCGAAAATTTCTCGACGACTGATGCATAGTTGTCGTGTTCATCACTTGAAAATCTACCTACGCGTAACCTAAATAATAGATGAACTGCGATCTATCACGCCTACTCAAAGCTTTGTTCTCTCGCCTACTCTTAAACTAAACTAAAATCACCAAGTCAAGCAAATCGCCCCATCCAGATATATTGACAAACATGACAAGCTTTAAAACTTTAAAACCAATTTATTTATCACAACGCTCTCCAGGAGTTTCATGTTTACATGTCTATATCCTATAATTTAAATTATTTTATTTATCTTATTAATTACTTTTACTAAAAGCAACATTTGAATTATTTTCCTCCTCAATACTTGAAGTTGCTTGACTACCCAACTTGAATGCCTATAAATACTTTCCAATACGTGATAAATATGTTGGTTGTCGTTTTCTTAAAAGCATCGTGCGTTATTGATATTTTTGTTATTTTTTGCTTACTTTACTATTTATTCCGTTGAACACCAGAAACGGCATTGGTTTAATAAATGCAAATTCAAAATCCCTTTATCTTAACGGACATGTTTTATCGAACCCTGAATTTTAACTACAGCCCTAGGCTAATCTAAGTCACGGCTTTCTCACAGATTGAATTCGAATTTGAAGTGTGTTGGGTTTCAATTTGTGGGGGTTTCAAATTGAACAATCGGAAAAAACTCATGTCTCATCGCTATATATAGAATATGGTTCTAAACAAAACATTATTCACTTAAGGGATATTAATATGTGCTCAGAATTTGCAAAAACCAAGAAACGTTGGCTGTTTACACGTACGAATTCAACCATGACAGCCATGTCTGAAATCACCAGGATTTGGAAATACTCCAGCAGTACCAAGAATTGCTGCTTTGGAAGCTCTTAATCTTTTCAAGGATTTTTGAAGTAGGACAAAAGATTTTACATTATCATAAATTCATGTTATGGGGATTTTCTGAGATCTGCAGAAGAGCTAAAGGTAGATTGCAATCAATCACTGAAAAAAAGGGGAAAAAAACCTTTTTTCAAAGCCGTGGTTACATTAAACTATTAGTAAGAATTCTATAATTGATATGTGTATGGTATAAATCTGCCTTTAAGCCTTAGTTACATAATTAGATTATTACCAACACACACTAGTTGCTCGACTTTCTCGAACTTTCTTCACCTAAAAATCAACACCAAAAAAAATTATCGTCATTGAGAAAAACCATTTGGTATCTTATCAGCAAAGATTTTGATAGGCCATCGTGGGCCTTTTTCATTACTTTCCAAGTCGTTAAAATTGGTTAAAAAATAATAATGGTTTTTACAGGTCATTAACGAAAATCCGTATTACCGCTATCGCTGTCATAGCGACTGAAATTCAACTTCTACTGAGCTCGTAGCGTGACTTTTGCTGCTGGAGAAATAAAATACTCCTTTAAATCCGTAGTATTTCACACCAAACCCCCTCATTAATTAGACTTCACTTAGAATTTTCAGATTGTGAGTTATTCCAAAAAATCTTGCGTCAAAGTTCTTATGAAGTCAAGAGCTGCTTCAATACGTTTTATCCTAAATGTAAATTTTTAGATTTTCAAAAGCTTCGATTAGATTATACAACGCGTATTACTTCAAGATGTCATCGGCTTGCAAGCGTTACGAGATTTGTAAAAAAACATTGACGCTCCACTTTTCGTAGTTCGAGTGTTTCATCCGGTAATTAGCATATTAGTCTTGTCTTTTATTCTGTGGTGTTTCTGTAAAGAAAACACACATTGACTTAGTACTTTGTTCCGGTTCGAGTTCTCTTGCTTTTTGTGCCTTACTTTACCCTGGGTTTTTGAAGTTTTATTTTACATTATGTAGCGATTGCAAAAATTCCACGCTTCTTTGAATCCAGTCTGTTAGATATGGATTATATGAGCTGCGATATTGTTCCAAACCATGTTACAGTTGTTCCATCTCCATCTTCTGAGGCTGCGCTGTCAGAAGCCCAGCATGCGAAAACGTCGGCACAAATCGACTTGTAACATAGGTAACTATTCTTTTCAGTTCCTTTTTGTAGTTTTGGACATAAATAAAATAAATAGCGGGGTTGATAGCCGCGTTCGATACCCCAGATATCTGCGCAAACTGATAGTATAGCATCCAATTGCATCCACGGGGAAACTGCCAGTTGTATTTGAAGGAATAAAGCAGTAGAATGACACCGTAAGGTGCCCAGCATATGGTAGTCGCAAGGACAATAGTGATGGCAAGTCGCACTACGGATCGAGTTTTGCGATCCCTTATAGCATGTTCCCGCTCAGATCTGTTTCCAATGACTTTCTGTCTGATTATGAAAGCACAAATATTGATGTAGATAAAGCTTAGTACGATCATTGGAATGAATATAAAGGCGACGACGATGAACGTAGTGTACGCTTTCTGGGCTTGGGCGTGATCAAATGCTGGTTCCCATTTGATTTGACAGAACTGATGTTCATTGCGACTTACTAGTTTGTAAGCATATAAGTTTGGAGCCAGCGCAGCGAAGCTGATGAGCCAAGTCAAGGCTATTGTGGCACATCTTGGAACGTGGCAAGTCCTCTTGTGGCGTAGTGGAAACATAACAGCGCAAAAACGATTAAATGAGATACAAATAAGACTGAGAATGGAAACGGCCGGCGAAACATCAGCTAGAAAATAAAACACTTTACAAAGAACCTCTCCTGGAATACCAGATATGTCCCATGCCTGAGACTGAGTGAGTATTTCCTTGACTTTTCGGGAAATAATCAGAACCGGGACTAATAAATCTGAGACTGCCATGTTAACGATAAAGTAATTTGTCGAGTTTCTGAGCGATTTATTTCGATAAACAACGATGACAACCAGAACGTTTCCAACCACGGACAAGATAAATATAATGACATACAATACCACAGCGCCAATGCGGGCAGCTTGGGAATCCCATATTACACAGTAAGGTTGTGAAGCTTCAACTGTAGTGTTATTCATCGTAGAGCTGGAGTCTTCCGCAATATAAACAAGCTGGTCTAAGTTGAGAACTTTTCTTTCTAAGTCCAGCCAACCAATGGTCCGTTTGACTTAATAGTTTATCACGTGACTGCGCAGTCTCAGTCTGTCAATATAAACAGAAAAGGTCGTAATGGTGAATGGTTTCATCGTATTATGAAAGATTCAAAACATACATTTATTTTGATACCGCTAAGCTTTTAAACCACCGCAAAATACCAATAACCTATTTTGGCATATCAGAGAACAATCGGATATGTACTACTTACAGTGTTTAGATTATACACTTAGGATTAAAATGTCGAAGACTGGATTCCAGTCGATCGCGACACGGTGTTTTCTTTAATCATTCTACTCGAAAGAGAATCCTTGTCGAAGAATTGCTATCATATTTTGAAACAAACAAAGAACTGAGCCATTGAAGAGTTGCGTGCCTACAAATGACCTAAGATGTTATTTCAGAGTTAATAAGGGTTCAAACCTTGCGGCCGGGCGAAGAAACACGCGATTTCACGACCTCACAGTTAATGCCGAATTGAACATTTTTAAAGTACGTTCTGATGAAATGCACATAGAAGTGAAGTTACTAGAGAATCCGTATGCACAGTGAACGACTGAGTTGATCAGTGAAGTGAAGCATGAGTGAAGTAAGGCGCTCGAGTATAACAAGTGAAATGATATCCTAACGTCATTATTGACTTAAAGCGCTGCCAATGAATAACAACATATGACAACGTAATATATCTGGTTTTTAACCTAGTTGGTTTCTATAGTAACTATTAGACTAATTAACTGATATCCCATCTGTTTACTGATATCATATACAGCACACTAGAGGCGTAATCAATTCAGCATGTTCGACCTTTGAAAAACAAGCCTAATAATAACTGACTTCCATGCAATGCCCATATCTTAAAATGTATAGATCGCTATCTTTTAGTGCTACCAAAGCAAACGCAAGAAAATGTTAAACATAGACATAAGTAAGATACTCCTTGGAGTTTTGAATTAATTTGCAAAAAGCTGTTCCGTGAGTTTATAACACAGCGCTGAAAGATTAAATAGCTAGCACTTCACGGAATAAAGGAATCATTGACACGTGTTATAATAGAATACGCCTGTTAGTCTAGTTAAAATATAATTTTGTTTTTCCAATTTCTTCGAAGAATTTGTGTTCAAGGTAATTACTTATAAGAACAAAGGAGATGGACAGTGGATCGTCATGTGGTAAGGGTTTTCGCCTTAGGGGGGTGCCTTCTTGATTGTTCACTTTTCACTTGTCTAAGACTGTTATTGTTATTACATATCTAGAATCTAGAATGTGAGACTCAAGATGATTGAAATCTGGTTTCTGAAAAGACAAAGTCTTGGAATCAGGTAATAGTTTATTAAATAATTGCAAGGTTTTCTATTATTCTCTTCTCTTCACTTCTCTTCTCTTCTCTTCATTTCATCAGGGAAAGCGGCGCGGGCGGAGAGGAGAGGAGGGAGAGGAGAGGAGGGAGGAGTGAGAGGCGGAGAGGGGGGATAGGAGGGAGAGGGAGAGAAGAGAGTGAGGAGAGGGAGAGGAGGGAGAGAGAAGAAGAGAGAGGAGGGAGCTCTCTTTTTTTTCTTCTCTTCTCTTCTTTGTTTCTTCTCTTCTTTCTTCTGTTCTGTTCTCCTCTCTTCTCTTCTGTTCTCTTCTCCTCTCTTCTCTTCTCTTCTCTTCTCTTCTCTTCTTCATTCCATCCCATTCATTTTTTCATGCGGCATTCCATTTGATTTCATTCCTATTTTTCTTTTTTCTTTTCTTTCTTTCTTCTTCTTCTGTTTCACGGCTCCCTTGTAAACAATGTGATAATTTGACAGGCAATCCGTGTATAACTAAAGAACAGTTCAGTTCAGTTCAGTTCTTTCTTTCTTTCTTTCTTTCTTTCTTTCTTTCTTTCTTTCTTTCTTTCTTTCTTTCTTTCTTTCAACTCTTTACTGAGTTTTTAAAAAGAGCTCTCTCTTATGACGGTGCAAAAGTGTGGAACTCGTTACCCCAAAGTGTCAGACTGTCCAATAATTTAAAATCTTTTAAGAGGAATCTTTCGTCTGTTGGTCCTTAACACTTTAATTACTATAATATTTTGGGGGGGTAGATGAAAAAAAATTTTTTTTTTTCATAATCTGTCTATATATTCTTAACGTTATTATCAATTTTTGATATATATTACCTATCAACTCGGTTTTCTTGAAAACCAATTTGTACATTGATGAAATTTCCCGAGATTAAATAAAAGACATCTCTCTCTCTCTCTCTCTCTCTCTCTCTCTCTCTCTCTCTCTCTCTCTCTCTCTCTTAAAATACCTACGATTTTCGTGGTAGAGAGAAGTGCTTAAAGTTACCGAAACCCAGCACTGAGTTTTTAAAAAGAGCTCTCTCTTATGACGGTGCAAAAGTGTGGAACTCGTTACCCCAAAGTGTCAGACTGTCCAATAATTTAAAATCTTTTAAGAGGAATCTTTCGTCTGTTGGTCCTTAACACTTTAATTACTATAATATTTTTGGGGGGTAGATGAGAATTTATTTCATAAATCTGTCTATATATTCTTAACGTTATTATTAATTTTTTATATATATTACCTATGAACTCGGTTTTCATGAAAACCAATTTGTACATTGATGAAATTTCCCGAGATTAAATAAAAGACATCTCTCTCTCTCTCTCTCTCTCTCTCTCTCTCTCTCTCTCTCTCTCTCTCTCTCTCTCAAGACAAGCAATTAGATCTGGTGATCAACAATCCTGGAGTGAGTATAAGAGCTTTAGAAACATGGTTACTAACGAAATTAAGAAATCTAAAGTTTCTTACTATCACTCTAGAATTAAAGACAATTATGGAAATCCTAAAGCACTGTGGAAAACAATAAATAACCTTACTGGTAGAAGCAATTCTACAAGTAATTCCATCACTGAATTAAAAATTAACAATTGCACTTTTAATGACCCAGCAGAAATTGCCGACTTAATGAATAATCATTTTTCCAGAATTGGCAATACACTGGTCGCAGAGATGGAGAGAGGTATCATTGATTTCCAGGATTTCCTCAGACCAGTTGAATTTAATTTCAATTTTGTGGAGATCTCTAGTGACTTAGTTCTGAAGTTTTTAAGCAATATGCCAACAGATAAAGCCACAGGACTGGACAACATATCTTGTCGGCTTTTAAAAGAAGCTGCTCCCATAATTGCTCCTATCATAGCTAATATCATAAATACGTCATTTGCTAAGGGAATTTTCCCTTCACTTTGGAAAAGAGCTAAGGTGATCCCTCTACATAAGGCCAAGGATCGTAATGATCCAAATAATTATATGCCAATATCCATTCTCCCTATTTTATCTAAAATTTGTGAGAGGGCAGCTTATGACCAATTATATGCCTATTTTAATAAATTCAATCTCTTAACTAAGTATCAATCTGGCTTTCGACCCTTACATTCTACTGTTACTGCTTTATTAGAGGCTACAAATGATTGGTATACTAACATGGATAGTAGCTTAACTAACCTTGTAGTTTCCTTAGATTTAGCGAAAGCCTTTGATACTGTTTCACATGACATCCTAATTTCTAAACTTAAGCACTATGGGGTTGGTGGAGTAGCATTAGATTTCTTTCGTTCTTACTTAACTGATAGAAGTCAATGCTGTACCATTGAAACCTATACCTCAAATCCAGTAACTGTAACGAGCGGTGTTCCACAGGGCTCGATTTTAGGTCCGTTACTGTTTATAATTTATATTAATGACTTGCCTCATTGTCTCGAAATTAGTCAGCCTCGTCTTTATGCTGATGACACCCTAATTAGTTACGCATCAAAGTCAACTACTGAACTCTATGATAAAGTGAATTTAGATTTACTGTGTGTCAGTGACTGGCTATTGGCTAATAAGCTGAGTTTGAATGTAGTAAAATCTGAATATATGTTAATTGGATCAAATTTTCAGCTTTCAAATTTGGGAATTTCTTCGCATATCATGATTAAGGATCAAGAGGTAAAGAGGGTAACCTCTTCAAAACACCTTGGTGTGTATTTAGATCAAAACCTAACTTGGGATGTTCATATTGAAAACTTATGTAAGAAAACTGGCTCTTCCATTAATGGTTTAAAACAAGCCAGAGATTTTGTCCCTCTTGATACCTTAATACTTATGTATAAGGCTCTTATTCAACCGTTATTTGATTACTGTGATCTTGTTTGGAGTAATTTAAACAAAGGCCAAGCAGACCGACTTCAAAAGTTGCAGAACAGAGCTGCCCGAATCATAACCTTTCAGGGCTATGACATAAGGTCAGCAGACATCTTGCAACAATTGAATTGGGACCGCTTGGCTATAAGACGCGAAAAGCGTCTTTCTCTCATGATGTATGATATTTTGCATGACAATACTCCATCTTATTTACAAGATCTTTTCTCAAAAAGTAAGGATTCAAATGCTTATAAATCTAAATTGAGAAATATCGAAGATAAATTAGAAATTCAAACCATTCCAAGGACTGAATTCCTTAAAAAAAGTTTCTCTTACAGAGCTAAATTATGGAATTCTATTCCTTCACATATCCGAACTTCATCCTCTAGGTTAGTTTTTAATAAGAATTTGTCTAATTGGCAGTCGGATAGTACCTAGTCACTTTATATTTATCATTTATACGCATTTTAATAGCTATATATATAGTTCATATTATTTAATTCATTTTTAAATTTATCACATATTATATGTAAATCTCTTTCTTATGAAGTACGACTTTCATGTAAAGAAGTGTATGACACTTATGAAACTATCGTCCTCAAATAAAGGTGCATTCATTCATTCTCTCTCTCTCTCTCTCTCTCTCTCTCTCTCTCTCTCTCTCTCTCTCTCTCTCTCTCTCTCTCTCTCTCTTTCTTTCTTTCTTTCTTCCTTTCTTTCTTTCTTTGACCGCATAAAATAGAAAGCATAAAATCCTAATCAATCGGGTTATTCTCAATGATAACCCTAAAAACCTAGTAATACAAAAGCAGGCTGGTTCAAATTTAATATATAGATGATAAGAGTTTGTTTTCTCTATCAAATAAAAAACGCCGCTCAATTTAAAACCGTGTAAAATTATTGATTGAAATAGAAATCAATTGAGATCTACTAGAGATACAGTACGAAAGCCCTAGAACAACATCGCACCCTAACAACCTAACAGCTCGATTTGTGCTTACATGATTATAATCTTCTAACAATAGTGATGCGGTGTTGCGCCTCGTTGGGGACAATTTTTCTTTTGTGTAACACCTGCTTTATGGCAAATTATCTAAATACATAAATATACCTGGGAGGGTAACTTACAAGCACCGAATCTAATCTACCTCCACGACTGCAAAAGTGAACTCCATTAACCCTTATTTACCAGGGTAGGAGACGGTGGGGGAAATTGCCCAACTTCTGGTTAAAGCTGTTTTAAGAGTGAGCTGAGTGTTTAGACTGCCGTTGTTGTGAAAACAGTCCTTTTGCTCCTGATTTCCTGAGCGGGTTTGGGAGCTACGACAAAGTATAAACCTCTTTATGTTCATTTTTCCTTGTGTGATTTATCAATAGATTGATCTTTAGCTGTGTTTTTGATGTATTAGATCAGTTAAATCCGCTCTAAGCATTTCCCGATCCCACAACGGGGTTCTAGATAACATCAAAAGATAAAGCTTCTAAATGTTTCTGATGGCTAGTAAACACTAGCGTGGACTGCGTCGGTGTTTCTAATGTTTCTGAGTCAATCCGACGAAGGACTAACGTCCGAAACGTCAGTTCCTATTTTCACTACGGTGTAAAACTTATCAATCTACGATAACTGCTTCTAAATGTTTCTATGACTACATTACTAGATGAACAAACTGTAAAAAACGCTGTAAAAATGAGGTAGTAAAATCTTGCGTAACTGCTCCTTGCTCAGTTGGGCGCTGTCGAGAAAGAGATCGATCCAAAGAACGTTCTTGAATATGATATCCTAAAGATGTTTGTATTATATTCGTTAGTTAGCAGCTGAAACTTAAGAAAATACGCTGGAAGTGAAAGTTCTTCTTTGTATACGAGCACGACAGTCGGTGCTTCTTATATTTCTAAACTAAAGTCTGTTTTTTGACAGATTAACCAGTGCTTACTATTGTTAAAACGCGATACTTTTTTTAAAATTTTCTTTACCTATCATACTATAGTTAATAGCCAATTTCTTCGTGTTTTACAGGCGTATGGACGCCCCGCTATTAGACACTAGACTTTATCACTAAATCCCGAAGCGACGTTCACGGACATTGCTCGCGCGCAACCTTTCTGGGCAGGGAGTTAAGTGCGCGCGCGCTCATCGTGATGACGTCATTTGATTGCTTTTTTTTCATTTATTTATTTGATAGACAAGATATCAAGGAAACAAGTTTTTGGTTTCATCAAACTTTCATAAGCTGTAAAACAAAGTCGGCAAACCCTAATTGAATTACGTTTTTTACTTTATAATTTCTAAATTTACAGCAAAAATTTTAAGAATCTGACGATTGGAATCAAATCGAAATTACATGTTTTGTGCGTAATGGTTTTCACAGCCGCCATGTTGGATGAATTTAACAAAAGATTCGTTATTAGTCTCTTGTTATATCATCCAACATGGCCGCCGTGTCTTTTGTTATTTCATTCTCTTGGGAATGATTGAAAACCAGCAATAGCCCAATAACATTTTATATTTTCAATTTTCCTCATAAAATCGAAGTGACAAGCATTAGACCTCTTCGGCTCTGACGTAATGTTTTCCCATTTCAGACCACGTGTCATTTCCTAGAGTATCATTTCTTTGTCTAAGGTTTGCGCTCGGTTGCACATGAAAAGACACATGAATATGGATACAGCTCAAACAAAGAATGTTATTCTCAAGGGAATGACACGTGGTCTGAAATGGAAAAACATTACCCCAAGCCGAAGAGGTCTGTTATTGAGTCATTTTCTAGAGTTGCGTGAAACGCGATCAAAAATTTTTTTTCAGTAAAATATAGCTTGTTTTTGACCGAGTCCCAAGTTTGTGCATCAGTAAAAACGTTACTGGATACTCCCGTTATAAAGCAAAGAAATATTGATCGTAGTGCTTTTATTATTGCAATACTATGCTTCGAGTCAGGATATCTGAGACGTCGAAATTCGACGTCCTCTTCTAACCAAACCGATATTTAAGTGTATTGATGCGCGTGCTTTTCTGAACACTTATAGGACAGCCGTTTGTTCCATGCTAATAAGTCTGCGGCAAGGTGACGTTTTACCCCCGTCTCTAGACCATAATCCTTTTCACACTGCTTTTATTCTTTACTTATGACTATTGTTCCTGTATTCTCTAAGGAAACAAAAATTTTAATATGAAAGAATTTTAAAAACTATTATGATATAGAGTCGGGGGTAAAACGTCATCTCGCTTCAGGCTTATTCGCAGTCAGAATTCCAAGATTTTTAACGTGTATTCACCTGGGTTTTTTTAAAGTTTTTATATGACATAAGAATTAAATTATACTAGGTAGAACCAATGCGCCGGATACATGGTCATTACACCGACTGATCTATTACTACTATTATCATGTAGTAGAACTATTTTAAAACTTAAAAGTTGACTTAATTAAGTAACTGAGTCATTTAGCGGCACCAGCTGAGTTTTTATCACAAAAAAATCAAGTACTTAGTGATTTCAGCTCGCTCTTGACTTTTCGAAAAGGTCAATTTCAATATTTGATGCTTTTAGGATAACGGAAATTAGTCCGCTACCAATAGGATGTTTCATGAATTTTTTTCTTTCTTTTTTTACGTCTTATCCTCGTACGAGTGGTTCACTGGCCGTCAAATTTTAATTGATTGCGCCACCGTAAGTACGACACGATAAAACTTCCCATAGCGACGCATTTGCATATATTTCCATTCTCGTTCTCAGAGTCGATATTTCTTGCTCGACAAACTTTCGTCGAGCATGCGCAGTAAGTAATAATTTAGGGTTGTGGGAACGAGAGTAAAATATTTTTACTCTTCCAAACATGCGCAGTTAGAGAATACCTACAAGACTAACTATTTCCAAAGCGAGCACATTCTGCTCAGTTATTTGCAGACTGAGTATTGAACCGAACCAACTACCGACCCATGAAGGTCATGCGCATCGGAATTTCGAAGTCTTAATCACTTGACTGATTTGGAAATACTTTCAAACAAATGGACTCGAAGAGGTGCGCTGGTCACGGGTCACTTATGAAGTCTAAATAACGTGAATTTAAGTGAAAACACTTTCAATGAAAATCCAACTCAAGGTTACAGTACGAAATTGGTGACGTTCGCGTCAATCTGATGGCAGTGCGGAAAAAGACTAAAGAGGATTATCGACTTATCCTTAGACAATGTGTCGCCTCCGCTTTTTTTATCCCACTAAAAGTTCTGGTTTCTGGTCTAGTGATTATAAAAACGAAATCCCAAATCGAAATCAGGAGAGAAACGTTTTGCGCACGAGGGGCCTAGGGTAATACAGACACCTCTGTAGTTTCCGTGATTGGCATATGTGCCTCCTGTTTTCCTTGTTTTGCCGTTGTCGTTACACGTTTGTCATGGGAGACCAAGAACGCGCTTGAATCAAGACTAGTAACCATGATTTTCTTGCCAGATTATTATTTATTGTCTACTTGTTTTAGAACACTTGTACTTGATCTCAAAGAAAATAACCATTTCAGTATGTTGTTTAATATTTCCCCAGGATTTTTGCACTATATTCACATGCACTTTGGTTATATTGTATTAATAGAATGTAATTGGTTCCTATTTTCGACACTGCAAAGAAGCTTTCTCCGCGATGGCGAAAGGTTTACGATTCCCGGCACTCTTGGAACTCTCGTGCTACTTTGGGAGTCGTCCACAATGATCAATTATACTCTTTCTCTCTCTTTTTACTCAAACCGTTTCAAAATCTATGTAATTACGCTTATTTACTTCGTATTTGCAATTCTTTATAAGTCAGTGAAACGAAGTTGAATTGAATTAAAGTATATAGTGTTGGCAAATATGCAATATAGTTCAATTGTCCCAAGCACCGTCTATCGACTATTCACCATAACCTAACATGAAGCGCGTATGAATCAACAAATAATCCTTAATTATTTACAACATGACTTTTTGAAAGCAATTGGGGGCATGAGCTTTCTGCCGACCTAACTTGATCAAGGCTTGATCACAATGACTGGAAGTCCCACTTGAGTCGAAAGCTCAGCAAAAATTGCTTTCAAATATTTTGGTTGAGATTGCTGCTGATCTTACTAGATCAAGGCTTGATCACAATGACTGGAAGTTCCACTTCAGCTGAAAGCTCAACATAGATTGCTTCCAAAAATAAGTTGTACAACTTACTGTGTATCTTTGAATCATAACATTTCCAAAAAAAAACAAAACAAGGATTTACATGATTGAAAACCGCATTGACCGCTTATCCACTTATATTACACATTAATGAGTATTTACTGAATAACGAATAAATCATATCAAGGTATTTTAATACCTTATTTATATATAGAAAAAAGATTATATTACCATCACTCTATTAAGCCCCGTTTACACTGGCGATTTTTGCTGCGATTTTTGTGGCCTTTTTTCGGAAATATGAAAATTTTTGTCCCATCCTTCAAAAGAGACATTCGTGTAGGAAAATCTTGGTATCCTGAAAAAAACTTTACAAGTAAATTCTTTACCATTATCTATTATGGACAAAATCGCAAAAAAAAAATCCAAGCAAAAATCGCTAGTATAAACAGGGCTTTACAGCACAAAAGTCTTCAACTGATAACAGTTTTACTGATGTTAGTACACTTTTTCCAGCTAGATTGATTATTTTTCTGTCTTACTTATTCAATAATACCTGATAAAAGCTCCTTGCTTCTTTGTATTGGTCAATCGACACTACATTAGTCGAATAATAAATATGATATATTCATTGAATTGAAAATTAAAAGCTTTGTTAAGTGCTGCCTTTATTTTACTGTTCGCAGCTCTTAAATGACATCAACGAATTTAAAAGTAATGGATGGATGAATGGATGATTTATTAAACAGCTCTCAGAATCAAAAGTTAACAAGTTGCAACCTAGCTACCTTCTGAATATTACATTCTTAGATAACTATCTCATCTATACAACTATATAACTATCTTATCTCATCTCGATTGCATTTATCCTGTTTAACATCACAGGCTACATGCCCCGCACGGGCGCGTACAGCTTTGTTTCAATTTAAATCCATCCCCCGACTTCCCGTACAAGACTCATCACTTCGAATATTCCAGAAACAAAACTGGGAACATCTTAAGCCGTAATTTCATAAATGCGCTAAAATAATCTGGAGTTTTACGTCCACTAATAGCTTTTATAATCGTATTTCCTTTTCCCTCGATAAATATTATCAGATTTCCGTAAGAAAATACGCCTTCAATTTGCAAGGTCGTAATATATTTTTAGATGCACGCTTTCAGTTTAACTCTCTATAAAGAATTGTTGATCGGTGATGCAACAAAGTGATATAAAACTTGTATCGGTTGAGGAATAAGATGTATTCAAGAAATTAATGTCGTTTAGCTTTTTTTAATTTAAAGTAATCTATTCGTCGACGTATCTCAGTTTGTCTTACAGCGTATATTATAGAATCTTTCAACGTACCTCGACTTTTGCAGCCTACTTCTAAATCCAAATCTAAATCTTGCCTTTTACCTTATTTCAAGGCCTTAATGATTTTTTCCCATTTTCTTACTGAGATGTTTTTGTGTCTTATTTTTTGATTTTGCTATCTTGCTCTCTATATTTTCATAATGTTTTAAAATATTTTAAAATAATGACAGTGATGGAATACTACCTTTTTCTCTCGCTTTATACAATGACATCTTATATATTATAAAATTAATTGTATTATCGTCTACTCCTAATATGCAGCCTACTTAAGTCAGGCCAGAAAAAGCGATTCAAATTGCACTGAACTATTTTAGAGAGCAAAGGCAAACCAAATTGTGATTTGGAATTAAAAAAATATCCCACTTATTTTATCAGTATTGGGTTTTTTTATTCAGTATCAATTAAATCTTTTAACAACTTACCTTTTCTTTTTGCTATCCAATAGTTTTATTTCTAATTTAGTTCGTCTTTGGTATGAGGTATTCGTTATCTTGATCGTAAAGATATCATCAAGAAATTACTGTTGCTTAAAAGAAAAGCCGAAATTTATTTGTCCAACATTTCAAATTCGTAAATATTTCAACATATTCTAACTTTTCAAATTTGAAAATCATATGATATTTCAATTTATTCTTAATGATGATGGCACAAATTACAAAAAAAAGAGAAGAGAATCCCTCGCGTTTTTATTATTACTACGTTCTGCTTCTACTTCAAACGTTGTTACATATAGGTTTTGAAACTGAAATTAAAGTAAATATTGTATGAATAACTTCCGCTTTGGTCAATCTCATTATTGCTATTTTTCATTCCTTTAATACTCACCTTGATTTGCTAAATAAATATAAATAATGTTTTTTTCTTTTTAAAATTGTAGCAATATATTGTACGTCTGAGATAGGAGTTAAGAGCCGGCCGTAATGCGCTCGAGAAATATCCTGGTCAGTTGCAATGAAATGGTTTTCTTCCCCTAACTGAATCTGCTTTATTTAACCGTATCCTTCAGGGTAGAAAATCCAGACACGCGAAAAAAAAAAAAAAAAACAGTCATAGCTATAACTAGTGAATTCAATGAAAAAATCGAGTTTTTTGTTTTCTTGGAAACGAAAACTGTATTCAATCTTTTTTGAAAGTGCGCGAATATTCTTCCTCAAAACAATCAATCGTTTGCAAAATACAAAGAGCATTTAAACTGTTAACCATCAATTTAAAATTATTATTTCATTACCTGCCTTTTAGAAGTAAGATGTTAATGTAGCTTCCTCCAAGGAATCGTGTTGTGAGTCACACCTATTCGAGGACATATCTCACATAAACCTCGTCTTTTTTTTTTACTGCGTACACTATTAAATCTTTTATGCACGCGAGTCCACTATGCAGCACACTGAAATAAGGCTTGTCGTCTATCGACTGAAGAATCTGATTCGATGAGTATATCAGTTAAGAAAATTATGCAAATAGAAATGATCAATGACATCATCGCTTTGTCAATCATATCCGTCCTATCTGAAACGCGTGAACTGGTTTTCTCATTTGTTGAGAATAGCAATGTAACCTTTGATCGATGATGAAGGTTGAGACTAAACAATTTTGAAAGCGCGCACAGTTAAAATAATGAACGTTTGCACGCACACGACTTGAATCAGAGCAAACAGCAAAACACTGTGCGTACAATAAGCTTACAATAGGAAAAATAATGTAATTTTGCCGTGATTTCGCAGGCTACGAAAAATTATATCGTGAATCAACAAATCTTTCTAACAGATGCTTTTGCCATGTAAAACCTTTAAGGTTATCATATGATGATTTTCTTTTATCGTTATATTCTTATATCAATCGAGAAGAGAAATGTGCATAGAGAATATGATTCAATACCTATACTTTTAGGAGTAATATTTACACAATTCAGGTACTTGAGCTACTTATTCAAGATTGAAAATACCTCTTTAGCTTTGACGTAATCCACTTTGCCCATTTCAGAACAAGAATCATTCCGTAAAGGTGGTGTTACACGGACCAACTTGCAACACCGATTTTTCGTGCAACGCTATTGCGCCATTTGTGTGTCGATTTTTTTTCGACATGTTACGCGGGAACAACTTTTCGCGCAACATTTACTTTAGTATTCAGTCCACGCGCTGCCAACTCACTCACGGCTATCTTTTGCTCTTCTTTTCTTGCTTTTATCATTTTTTATCAACTACAAAAGTTTTATCTTGTCTGCTTCAGTAGGTTTAGACAATTGTTGCAGTTGCTGCACTCTTTAAACTTACTTCTTCTACAGTCGGCGCCATTTTGTTACGCGTCAAATCGGCGATGGACATGTTACACACATCGATTAGCTGAAAATTCATCATCTTGTGTTGGAAGTTTTTGAAGCCAGATCAAAAACTTGCAACATGTTGCAGAGTGAAAAATTGCGCGACAAATCGTCCTCGGCGCTATGTTACACGACAACGATTTTTCGTGCAACAGTGTTGCGCAAAAAATCGGCGTTGCAAGTTGGTCCGTGTAACACCACCTTAAGGTAGCTCCATATAGTTAAAAGGCTTTTGAGGTACATGTTACATATTGCTGTATTAAAAAAAAAACAAAGTATGTTTTGACCCTTTTTTGCGTATTGTACTAATATTAGTAAATCAAGGTTTCAGTTTTTACAAAAAAATATCACATGACGGGTCGCCATAGCAACGTAACGTTAGTCTTAATTGAGGCTTTTTTGTAATAAAAAAAATTAAAGCTCGAGTTTTTCGCGGTGAATTTTTTTCTAAATTTGTTAAGTGAAATCATACTACTTATTTCATCATTTGACACCGCGACTTAAGTATCCCAACGACAGAACCTTAGATTTAACGCAATTTCTGTCTTTTCACAATTAAAAACATTCTGTCGTTAGAACTCGCTAAATATTTTGCAAGCTGATTGCTTTTGATATCGAAAAAACACTGTAAAAATTTGAAGACATTTTACCGCCAAATTTCCGAGATTTTTAATTTCAAAAATCGCGCACAAAAATTAGTCAATTACGTCATCAAAATAAAATTTCTACAAGATCCGTATTTGCGCATGTGCGAAACTGAGCGAGCGAGGTAAACATTTGTGCCAGCCAATACAAACCCACCGACCATCCATGATATTGCTGAATTTCTCGCGGGATTACCACTCGCAGGCTCATCGATAATGCACGAAATATTAAAATTGAACTTGTTTTGAGCTTCACTTGAGTCGTTAAAAGGCACTGATGTAATTGCTTGGACATTTTTTTGGATTATTTGCAGTGTTCTTTTATTCCAGCATGTTTGGAAAAGTAATTTTACGACATTTTTTGAAACTGCTTGGCGCACCGCCATCTTTGTTTTGTTTTTCGTGGCTTTAAAAGCTCGCGCCATCATAAAATTCGTTCCCATTTCCCTCGCGGTAAAAATTAACTATATGGAGCTACCTTAAAGTATCACAGATTGAATTGTGTGTGTTGTGGAGGGAGAAAATTCGGAAAACCTAGAGGGAAAAATAAATGATATAACGCTTTCTACTGATTGCTCCGAAGCGTTTTACAATCAACTAATTTCAGGACCTTAACAAATATAATTCTAAGGCCAAGGCTAGCGAGTAATATTGGATAAATAACAATGGAATTCTCCTTAGTTATCCTCCATCTTATTCTAAGAAAACTTTGCGTGATCGTGCTTTCTCGAGCGGCGCGACTAAATTATGGAACAATCTTCCTCTTGAAATTAGATGTTCCAATTCTATTACATCTTTTAAATCTAAGCTTAAGACATTTGTATTTAGGAATTATTAATTTATTGATATTTTTCTTATTTTTGTATGTACATTTTTTATTGATTTCTTTTTCTAATTATGTATGTATTTGAATTTATAATGATTTAGTTTATCAGTTGTTTGTGATGCGCATATGAGTATTTATGTAGAATTTGCGCAATACAAAATAAAGTTACTATTTAAATAATATTTCATATTTGCGGAGAACTCTTGTAATTTTTAAATAAACCACCTTCCTGACTCTAATTCTTTTTTTATCTATTATAAAAGCGCTCTTGTTGTCACTTAACATCTTTGAAGACTTCAATGATGTTCCATTACTGGCCAGGCCAGGGCTCGCGAGTAATGTGTGACAATTTGTAAAATTTCGTCTAAAAAAATATTGTTATTCATGCTATGCCATCATCTTCCTGAGTCTATTCTAGTGATCTTTTCCTTGCCAACTACAAGCACCCACTCAGTACTTGGTGTCACTGAACAATTAGGAGGACTTTGACCGATATTGAGCGTCAGATAAGCGAGAAACAGCTTTGTTATAAATATCGTCTGATGACAGATGCTGTATTCAATTTGTCAACCAGAGATCGATTAATAGACATGCGCAATAGACATGCGCACTTAACAAAACACCTAGATACGAAGGGTAAATCCACTTTTTCCCCATTTCAGACCACGTGTCGTTCCCTAGAGTATTATTTCTTTGTTTAACGGTTGAATATGAGAAGAACATGAATATGGATACAACTTAAACAAAGAATATTATTCTTAAGATAGTGACACGTGGTCTAAAAAGGACAAAACATTTTGCCCTTGGTAAGTATAATTGATGATGCATTAACAGTACGATTCTAGTGCTTGAAGGGAAAAAGGGTCTACAGTTGTTTAGGTCTGGTGTCATGCTGAAAAACATGTCCCATAAAAAAAAGAAATGGCTATTACTAATTATTCAAAGAGATGCGACGACGTGATTGGTGAGTTGATATCCTGAAAGAGATATATATAGTTACCGATTCAAACTCAGAGAAACTCGTGTGAGATTGCATGCGTCGGCTATTGCATAAAAAGGATGTATTATTAGTTAAAGTGCTACTATGACGAAAATCGCTCAAACTTGGATTCAGCTGAAACTTCCTAAGAATACTCTTTAAAGGTCCAATAATCACTGTATGAAGTGTTTTCTCGATATCCAGGACGAAACTATGATATTTTTACGATTATTTTTTGGAGTCTGTGACGTCATACACTCGACATCGAACATCGCTCCATACATTTCTTTGTATATAAATCCTTAATTTATTTTATTCCTATGAAGCCCAAAGGGTGGCTAATGTGCTTATTTCACATTACTTGTGACTATGATTTATATTTTGGGATGTTTGGGTATTTCTTTCTCCCTTTACTACTGATATTTTGATCATAAACTACAAAGAAATGTATGGAGCGATGTTCGATGTTGAGTGTATGACGTCACAGACTCCAAAAAATAATCGTAAAAATATCATAGTTTCGTCCTGGATATCGAGAAAACACTTCATACAGTGATTATTGGACCTTTAAAGAGTATTCTTAGGAAGTTTCAGCTGAATCCAAGTTTGAGCGATTTTCGTCATAGTAGCACTTTAAAATACGATACAATACAATTATCTTCAGTTATCCATCCATCCGTCCGTCCGTCCGTCCGTCCGTCCGTCCGTCCGTCCGTCCGTCCGTCCGTCCGTCCGTCCGTCCGTCCGTCCGTCCGTCCGTCCGTCCGTCCGTCCGTCCATCCGTCCGTCCGTCCGTCCGTCCATCCGTCCGTCCGTCCGTCCATCCGTCCGTCCGTCCGTCAGTCCGTCCGTCCGTCAGTCCGTCCGTCCGTCCGTCCGTCCGTCCGTCCATCCGTCCATCCGTCCGTCAGTTTTGCATGTGTGGTGTAATCACTTCATGGGTTTCCTTTGGAAAATTGGAAAGAGGGAACTAAAGAGACTATGTTCTAAAATTTAAAAACTTTACAAGGCATTGTGGCGCATTTTAAATGAAAACAACAACGGGCTAAAATATATTTTAGTCTGCAGGCATCAGCAAATAAGAAACAAGAAAAAAATATAATCTTTCCAGCTAATGACACGAGGGAAACCATTCTAATGTTGGTTAGCTTGGCGTTGCTTTTTTGCTTTTCGCTCGCGTGGCGTCTTTGCTAAAGTGAGCCTTACTCTGGCCCACAACACATTTACGCCTTCGAATATCAACTCTTGTAAATGTTCACTTTACTAGCTTTCAAGCTTACTCGCGTTACATCGATACAGGAAACCCAACACTAGCAAGTTCCTTTTCATTTTGAACCTGCGCCCAAAATGTTTACTGATTCGTCGCACAATGGGCCCAACAACAGAATGAATAACAGACCTTTCAATTGATACTTGTGAAGCACCCGGCCCTGTAATTATTCAGTTCCTTGTAACACTAAATGTATCAATGAGCTGTTGCTTAGCAACATGAGTTAGAAACATGCTTAAACTGTAATTGTTGTGCTAATGTTAATTGGAAGATCATGTCCTGAAATGTTCAACATTGAAACTGGATCAAAACATTCAAGAATTAGAAAATTAGAATTCAATGTTATTTCAACAAATAAAAAGGAACTTGATTTTGACAAAAAAACTAATGAAAAACCTTCTATTTCTCATTAAAATTTTAAGAGGTGGATTCCCTACTCGTTAATGTCAGAATAAAACTAAAGCCATTTCCTTCCATCTTTTTCCATTTACTTTTCATACTGTCCAAACTGAAAAATAATCTTGCTGCAAATGTCTTGGAACATTCAGTTTAATATAGCGACTTTTAATGCTCAAGCCATGCACGTAACGAGTTCAATGTACATCGTGTTAAAGGATTATATTTGTGCATTACTTCAAAACACGACGCAAAAGGCCCTGTTCAGTGTTTGAGGAAAACAAACAGAAGAGATCCTTAATACGTGCATTAAGTTCCTACTAAAATAACAATTCAAATGTTAAAAGCGCGCTATTGCTAACAAACTTAATAAACACATTATTCCTCAGGCGGTGTGAATATTTAGCTAGGTTCGCAAGTTGGAGTACATTAGACACAAACAGCTAAAGAAGCTCTGACAAATAGCAAGGTCTAAAATCCCCGGGTAGAAAAGAAAAACATATATTTACTGGAACAGTATTTATTCAACATACAGCACAGATAAATGATTTAAATGCACTTTGAGCTTTTAATTCTTTTGCACTCATGTTATATGTTTGCAAAGTGGCTCTTTAGGCTCACTTTGAGAGGCCGCTCTTTCATGAAGTAAATTTCCCAGCATTGCTCGTTGTTTTCTGTTTCGAACACACGGAACGATTTCCGTTTTTAGCTGCATTGAAAAATCCCGGAAGCGTACGCATTGTATCATATTAAAAAAATAGTTTAAAATATTGTTGTTCGCTTTTGGAGAAGTAGCGCTTAATATTTCTTGATAAAAATCAAAATCCCGCGCGTTTTCTAGTTAAATTCTCAGGAGTTCTCCTATAATGGTCCAAACATAGCAGTACAACCAAAAATTCTGTAACTAAAAGAAATAATGTTTATGACTTTCGATGATATAAACAGCTTTTAGTATATATATATGTTGAAAGTAAGTCTAGCCTTGTGATGTATGAATATTTTCACCTACTGATCGCAATAGTATACGAGAAATGCCTTCGTGTACGATATCATATTAATTTAGTATATATAATTTAACTGTTACATGTTGATTTTTATTTGATAACAGCCCACAGCGACTACGTTTACTGGCGCAAAATGAAAAACTAGCGTTTGTTGTCGAATACGATAAACGAACCAATATGCTACGATCAAACACAAAAGATTGAAAATTCAGTTTTGCAATAAGACGTTTTTAAAACCATGCACGACGAAGATAAAATTTAATATACATCATTGTATTTTTGTCTTTATTTATCGTCCTCTAAAATTAACTGCTCTAAGGAACAATAAGCTCTAGGGGTACTTTGGATGAAGAATAGAATGTTGCGGGAGAGCCTTCAGAATTTGATAATATCATCAGCACAAACCTTTTTGCGCATGGCATTGTCAGAATGTCTCTGAGTTTTGCACCTGTCAATAAAAACATCCGACATTTGCCTGCTGGTGCTAGTGAGATTTTTTATAGTCTTTAGAGATATATGAAGTTTGTTTTCTTCGTAAGGAGAGGCTATATAACCTTATCAATTAATCACAAGTACCGCAGGGGAAACTTTGTAATCCCGAAGCCATACAACTCTCCTTTGTTACATTAAGCCAAACAAGTCCTGCCAACAAATGCTTAAAAAGCTATTAACAGATTCTTAATAAATTTTTCATGTTGTTAATCGTCGTGATAGCAAGTGCTTGAATATGAGAGGACGAAATACTTTCATTCCAATAGCTACCACTTTAGGGGGAAGAAAGATAGATTCATATAGCTTGCGGATGTAGTAACAGATGATAATATTGCGTCGTCCATCCATCGAATCTGTTGCCTTTCGATTGATCACTCAAGAGAGGAAAGCTTAACTGGCTTAAAGATATGGAAAAAGAGCGCAAGGAATTCGATTTTAAAACGTGGGCAATAAAGTATGGCCTTAAAATAGGAACCGTGTACGTGTTGCAGAAAGAACATTGCTGTTCTGAAGATAATCTCAAAAAGTTAACAAACGTGAAGATAGATAATTTGGACATTTCCAAAGCGCAGAAACAAGCTCTTGGGAGTGCGATTTACGAGCTTGTAGAAGGTGGAATTCACGAGGACTCGTTTGAGTTCAGTGAAGGTCAGTTTAAGAACAACGTAGATGCTGCAGTAGAATTGCCCACCGATGGACCCGCAGAAGAACAGGACAAGGCACTCGAACAAGAAGAAGAGAAACAAGACCAACCGGTTGAACCAGAAGAGGAACAGGACAAAGAACCTGTTGAGGCTGAAGAACATGATGGGCAAAACCAAGTTGGAGAGGAGATATCTTCTGATACTGAAAAAGAGAATGTTGCCATGGAGACTGCAAACCCCAGCGTTGCTGCTCCTAAACAAGACGAAAAGATTCAGGTGAAAATTCCTAAAAGCAAAGGTAGGTTATCTTAATTTTTATGCTTTTTTTTTTTTTTTTTTTGTTCTTAATAAAATCCCCAATAGACTTTTTTCTCAAGGTTGCGCGCTCATCCAATTTAAGAAACTTGACGGGCATAACGGGATCTTTATAATGAGAATTATCATACATTCCTATGAAATGTTTTTTTTTCGTAAAGGATTCATAAAATCGATTATTCGATTTAATATAAAACTGGCTTTTGTGTTTTTCAGTTTTGTTGCCCTTCAAGATTGATTCGCACGCAACCTTGAGAAAATTGATTCATAAAATGATAATAAGTAATTCTAAATTAAAAAAGGCCATGTTGGACCAAAAGTAGTATATGCTGTAGGCATTTTAGTATCGGGTATAGTAACACAATCATATAGCTGGTTACAGATCTTATCTCTATGCAGCTGTTTGTCTATAAAACTATCAAGACATTGCACTATCTGTAAGGAATAGATAACGACATAGCTACAAGATATCATTGACAAATTGTGGTTTATTTATGACTTAGACTTAAGGGGAAACTATTCATCTTAAGAGCTATTTTCGTGTCAGGTACGATATCATTTCGCCGGATCTGAAGTGGTAATTTCCAACTAATTTGCGTACTAAGTTTATTTTGTATCAAGAGCGTGCACAATCTCGCTAAAAAAAAAAAAAAATTTGATCGGAAGTAAACATAAGCTCTGTGTTAAAGGATGATTTTCATTGATTATATTCCACTTCATTTGCGCATGCGCATGGCCAAAAATGTATTATGCCAGAGCCCTTGTTCTTCGCCGCAGGCCAGAAGAAAAGCAGGCTCTGGGTACGAGATTGGAGCGTGCGCAAATAGAAATCTATAGCATACAGATCAACATTTCTTGTAAGGCAAGTTTAAGAGTTAAAGAATTTAGCTATCAGTAAATCTTGGTTGAAATTTGAAATGAAATTTATAGAATTCTGTGCTACAAAACAAACTCTCGAATTGTCCCGCAGTCGTCTTTTCCTCTCGTTCCCGTGATGTCATTTGTTGTGTTATCTGCATTGGTGTTTATAATGGTTATATAACTAGTTATAATATACGTAATTGGCCTTAATTGGCTTTGGGTTTTTGTGCATTGCATGCTTTATATTGAAGACACGCGAGGTTTTAGCTATTCTGGGTATCTATTATGCTTCTAAACATAGCTCGTGTTTATGGTAAGTTAGTTACCGAGAACGGATGTATTAACCTAAGAAAATCCTCGTTTTATTAAAATAATATATATCAATTAAGGCATAGACTTTCTAGATTAATTCCTTATTTAAAAATAAAATAATTTTACAAATAAAAGCTAAGAAAATAAGTCCCCAATTTTGATTTTCATTCCGAGTTGGCGTAGAACTTGTTAAATGCGTCATGAAAGTTTTTCAAAATGCGTCCCACATGGAAAGGATTGACTCTGGATGATTACCCATCAGCGACAAAAAATGATAAGTTAGGTCTGCTGGTCATAGCAAGGGGTTAATCATTTACGGTCTAGGGGCCGACTAACCTCTCCCTTAGGCTTTTGCCGAGCTTCCTGATCAGGCTGTAATTCCTCCCGGGGATAGCGGTGTTGGGGTCGAAATCTCTGGCATAGCCGTAAATGCTTCGCGCTGCCATACGACGCTTCAGCATTCGGGTCTGAGAGTATGGTCTTCGGTTATTTTCCATTCATAAACAAAGATAAAAATGATACAATAAACCTGTTTTTCAGGCAGATGGATAGAGTCAATCTCGTACCCAGAGCCTGCGTTTCTTCTGGCCTGCGGCGAAGAGCGAGGGCTCTGGCATGATCCATTTTTGGCGCATGCGCAATTTTCGGAAAGTTAGATATAACCGATCAAATTAATCAAAGTCAAAATCAAAGTCAAAATCATAGTCAAAATTTAAAATCGGGGGAAAAAATATCTTTAATTTTTGGTAAGTCTTTGAACGCGTGCTCTGGTATACCGGAAGTCCAAGAAATCCTGGTCTCAAAAAATGGATAATGCCAGAGCCCTCGTTCTTCACCGCAGGCCAGAAGAAACGCAGGCTCTGAGTACGAGATTGGGATAGAGTAAAAGAAATCTTGAGTACGCATGCGCAATGAAAGTACCGAAAAAAATATTGAAAAATTGATGTATCCAGCGCTTTATCTTCTGTCTGAACAACTGTACAGAAAAAGACAGACAGACAACTAGATAGACCACGGTCTTTCGTGGTTACTGGGGTGCTTTTTTCCATCTTCTCGTGAGCAGTAGTACTTGCGACGTGCGTGTGTTTTGGGGGAGGGGAGCGATCGAGATGGGGATGATTTGTTGCAGTTAGTGAGAAAAGATCCTTAATTTATAAGACTTACTTACACTATTACTACCCACATTCTATCCGGAGTTTCCCCTCGCGAATCCAATACCCAGGGGCGCCAAATGTTAGTTAACACCTAAGCAGCATCGCAATGCGATCAAAAAATACTTGTCATGAGTTTTTTAAATGTAGACTCTTTTAATTATCCATCTCTGAAAATATACATAAGAACGATTGCCGGCTCGTTACTTTGGATGTTCACGTATTAAGATGGCACTCGAGGGCAGAATGTATATAGAACGATACGGTATTATCGGTATTAACGTAACGTTATACTTAGAGTGCGTAGTGTTTAGTAGGTGGTCAGATATTACTTTAGGAATAAAAGTAGTGACCTTATTGGATGATGCTAACTATAGGTGGTTTGGAACCATTCCTAAGGGAATACTAAACGTGGTAGCCATGTTAGATGATGTTCACTATAGATGATTTGTAATCATTTAAAAAAATATATAATTTATTAATTATCTACTACAACAAATGAAATATTGATACAAAAAACACACTAATAATTAAGGCAAGAAACAAAAAGAAAAGAAAAAAAAAAAAAAAAAAAAAAAAAACTAGAAAAAGATAAAGAAGCTGCATTCGATCCTATAATATTTATCAATGTTACATTAGAGCTTAAGGAAGAAGACGTGACACTGGCTTCCATTTCCTTGCCATAGAAAGGTCTTCATTCCCATAATTTGTAATCATTCCTCAGAGAATATTAAAAGTGGCAGCCATGTTGGATAATGTTCACTATAGGTGGTATGTAAATCATTCCTAAGGGAATAAAAGTGGCAGCCATGATATACATAATCATTCTAAGGGTAAAGTGACATTCACGTCCAAATGATGTTCGGCGTAAACTCGGGCGTCCTAGGGTATATTTATGTAGCAATGTGAATGGAAAATATGCAATAAGCTTAATAGGTTTCAATTCAGTTGACGTGTTCTTCTTTCCTCGGCACAGAATAGGAAAATAAAGAACGAAGAAACAGCAAATTAGACATCGAGCATTGCACGGGTAGTCTGAGTAATAAATGTGGCGGCCATGTTGGTTACGAAGCCACTTGCCATCAATGACAATGGTGCTCACTTTCCTTAAATAATAATTAAATCAGCATCTTTTTTCTTCCATATTACATCTAAAACCGCCGCTAAGGATATATATATGACTCACCAACAGCACGCCATAAATGACTTACGAACAGCACGCCATAGTGGCTATTATTCGTCAATAATGATAACAGAATCATAAGTTCCAATATCAAGTCATCTCCGACCAGCGTGATCAGTCTGGACCAATTAAAACACTGCCTAAAGTGGTTATTTATCTTTGTTAACTTTTGTGTGGTAGACTGCCTAGCTCGATTTAGATATTGAATTGCTTTGCATTAGCATCGCTTCATCACTGACTAATGCATGATAAATGATGTTATTAGGTGCCAGCCTATGGCCGTCGTTCTCCGTTTCAATCAGCTCAGCTAATCCGGCGGAGCCAGAGTACATAAAACGGGTTTGAACTTTTTTCAAACTTTGCACCCCCCCCCCCTCCTCCTTTGGGGTTGAGGGTGGGTGGGTCTCTCAGTATTGTGAACGCAATGCCAAAACGCATCGACATGTGTGCGGTCGCTTTGGATGCGGACGAGTTGAGTGAACTGCTAAGACGAAGACTAGGCGAAGGAAAAATTCCGTTTCTGCAAAAGTTTTTAACAACCTCTTGCTTATATTTTAAGATGGAGTTAGGTAATATTGGAAGAACATTTCTGTTTGACTTTCTTACTGATCTTCCAAGCTGTCGCCACACAATTATCATTAACCGGTTCGGGTTTCTCCGTACAGTTCAATGTAATTGTCTTTGAGCAAGATGTTTTAAATATATTATTAACATATGCAGAGAAATGGTAGCTTAAAATATTACTCATTTCGGCTTGTAGTATTGTTTTCGCGCCTTTTTTATCTTCACGCTCGACTACAAAAGTGAATCATGCAAAAAGCAAGATTATTATCGATTTTTTGCCCTTTTAAGGTGATAATTAATGGCTTAGAAATCACTTATAAATAAAATCTATATTTGTATTACGGATTTAAAAAAAAAATTCTTATAGGATATATTTTTAATTAGAGTCATCTTGCACGTATTATTTTCCCGCTCAAAAATAAAGCGAGTCTATTCGCCACTGCGCATGCCTCGTGCATTTGTGGTCTTTGGTTTTAAATAATGAATATTTATGAGAAAATAATTGAGATTAGACCTTACATTGTTCTTCAAACGAATTGATCATTGGCATGGTTTGAAAAAAATATTGATATTTGGGAGGCATGACAAAAACTATAGTGTATCTATGCCCGTCAACGAGTGGATTTAGTTTTCCCCATTAAGAAAATTGTTCGGATGTGAAATATGCACAGTCAATAGGATTCTTTGATAATGAATCGCTGATAGGCAAGGCGTGAGCTAAACTTATTTCTTTAAAATCAATCACAAATGATTTTATTTTTGTTTGAGAGATTTGACCTGAACCACAAATGCGTCGATTTTATCGGTAATTGATAAAATAACTCAAGCAACAGGAGTTGGCTACACCCTAGAGATTCATTCATCCCTTCATTAGAATATCTTGTACTGCAATGAATAAATATTCCCAATCACAGTGCTACGCAGATGAATTACTAAAAATACTTTTTTAATTGCACTTGAAACTGTCACGTTTCACGTTCGTCTTGGGAAAATCAACTTAACACTTTCTAGGGAAAATAACCCGGTATTTCATATATGAGCGAACTACAATATTATACTAATTTTCGTACGGACAATATATTGGAACAAGGTAAGATTGGTAAATTGATAAATTTTGATTCAAATTTAGAAAATATCAAAGTCCCCCCTCTTAGTATTTTTACCACAAACCTACAATTCTATTAAACTAATATTTATGAAAAAGAGAATAACTTGATTAATATAGTTTCAAGATATGAAACTACTATCTTTAAGATCTGTTACAAAAATATTTCGCGTTCTTTCATTGATATGTCTGAAAAAGGAAATGCAGTTAAAGAGATGCTTTTAATTGATCCTTTTTTCCCTTTTTTCCTGAGAATATTTCTAAGCGTTGTTTGATAAAAATGAACACAAGATCTCCACAGGTGTTTAGGGATTTAGATCTGAAAAATTTAGCGTATATTTTCAGTAGATAATATTTAGATTAGTAGCAAAATTTCGAGAACTTATTTGTAAGCTTTTAAAATTTATTTAATTGCTGTTAGGATAAAAGTACCATTTCAATGTTATTTCTTTTTGTAAAATGTTTGGCCAACCTATAATGTAATACCCGTGTTTTTTGTTAACTCAACTGGTGTCATATCGCGAATTGCAAATCAAAAAATGCCATTATAATTGACAAAAACCTCTCAAATAAGAAAAAAGATTATTTATTTGGAATAAAATAAATTAGAAAACATTTTCATAGTAGTTAAATCCGATCAATATAGTAGTAGGGCTTGGCACTTGCAGTTCCTTTGTAAGGCGAAGGAATTCTCCAAACAAACTATTCATGAATTATTTATCTCTTTGATCGAACAATAGGTGTCAGATATTATTTACATTTTAAAACCAAAGATTGAAAGGCAAGATGCTTGTCATTTTTTTTCAATTTAAGTAATTCATGTAGAGTTTTTCTCTAAGGCAAAAAAAAATTAACTCAGAAAACGAATTCCTGATTTTTTAACCCAAAATTTCATGTCCGGAAGTAGGATCACAGGAAATGCTGGTACTTGCTTGAATTTCACAACCAGAAAGAAAATCCTGCGATTTGATTGGTACAGAGACAAAGAAGCCTTCTTATGGACAATAATAGACCGGAGATTGACCAATCAGAATGGACTATTATTTCACTACAAGGCCAAATATTACACTTGGTTGCCAAGTCAGTTCAAATAATCATATGTTCTGCTCTTCTTATAAGGTTACTCCTAGCACAGGTGGTTTTGGACCTCAGCGGATTTAGAATATAATATGAGATTATGATTATTGTCTCTTCGGGCAAATTTGAAGGCGAAAATTCATTGGCCGAGAGTGAAAGATTTTATTGGGTGTTGTGAAGGAGAAGCGACCAACGACGTCAAACTAGAACCTCAGTTGTCGCCTCTGCTGAGGTGGGTTGCTTTAAGATTCAGTTTTCCTCCGTGTTTTTGTTCGAGTTTCTGGTCCTGTTTTGTTGTCAAAGGGTAGATTTTGAATTATTAACGTTGGTTCTTCTTTTTTAGTTGCCTTACGAGCTGTAAGAATGGAAAATGGCATGATGAATGGCGACCGTTCTCCCTCGCCTGGCTTCACTCGTTCAAACTCACGAGGTTCAATGAACGGTAGAGATGCCTATGGCCGAACTTCGCTCCTACGAAGAAACCAAAGTCTCAACGCCAAACAAATAAGTTTTTACAGAAATGGAGACAAATTTTTTCGTGGTCTTAAGCTGGCTGTCTCAGCTGAGCGCTACAAAGAATGGGATTCTCTACTGGCCGAGTTGTCGTCGAAGCTAGACCTTCCCACAGGAGCAGTACGCTACGTATTCTGCTCTGAAACGGGGAAGATGATAGAAGATATAAACGAGCTACAGTATGGTATGAGTTACGTTTGTTCGTCTTCGAATAGCTTCAGAGACGTAGAAGGAGGATACGGGAAGGAAAACCAACCCCAGTGGTCTCTTCATAACAAAAAAGCCCTCCGAGATGAGCTGAACAACTGGACAGATGGAAAAGGCAGTCATGAACCAGAAGTACTACAGAGTGGCGGCCCTCGGGATTTCATCAAACCTAAACTGGTCACCGTAATAAAGAATGGAAAACCGCCACAAAAGAAAGTAACCATGCTTCTCAACGGGAAAACGGCAGCTTCTCTTAATCAAGTCCTGGATCATCTTTCAGCGAAGGGGACTTTAGGAAAAGTGGATAAGTTGTACACTGTCTCCGGAAAAATGGTAAGGAAAAAAGAAACCTTTGCTCGCTAAATATTACGTCTCAGAAAAACCATTTCTTGTCCATTGGGGCATTAAATATTCATTACCAGTAATACTTTTATCCTAAAGAACATCTTTTTTATTCCTTAACCATTATTTTAGTAGGGAGTTTTTTATTTGTATTTTATGGGGTTATTTTACTGCAATAATTTTTGTCGAATGTTCATGAATATTCCACCTAAATGTGACTATCTGATCTTTGCGGCATCAAAAATCCACGGCTTTTTACTCTGATCTCTGCGAATACCTATATGTGTAGGTCATAACTGTCCACTTACAACCCTTAAAACTAAAGAAAATATAAATGGTATAAATATTTTTTCTCCAACACTTTAGACGAAGCTGCGCTCTTTGTATACGTTTTACCATATTCCAGTTAAGACACGACTACCATTGAATTCCATTCATTTATATTATTAGCAGGTTATTTTATTCAATATCAACGTGAAATTTCAAGTAAGAAGCACCCCATCGTATTCTTTTCAAGTGTCATAGTAAATCTACGAAGTCTGTAGTTTAATCTCAAGCACTTTTCAATAATACTTGTTGTCAATCGTGCCGGAATCCTTTGCGACAAATTTAAAAATTCTTTTGATGGAGGGTTTATTTCGCCACGTGTATTGATCGTTTTATTATTAATGATATACTAGTAGGTTGTCTCAAGGGACTTTTCACCTATAGCTACCGCGCTTGTTGTCTGAAATAAACAAAAATATATAGATCGATCATCTCTAATCATCTGCTTGAAGTACGTGCGATGTTTTAGAATCGTTCAAGTGCAAATTTTTTTTGTTTGGAGACCTAGCTAGACACTGTTTAGTCCTACTCTGTTTTATTTCTTACGAACCAGAGGTTCATCAATCTTGATCTATTCAGAAAACATGTGCTTTTGGCGTCTAGTTAATCTTCCTTTTCTTATCTCAGGAAAACCATAAATCGATTTCCATCAAATTTTCATTTTCCTACTCAATTAGGTCATGTCTGGACTTATGCGCTATGACACATCAATATTCAAAAGAAAATCCTAGAGTATTTGAATGTCTAGCAGTTAACATAAATCCAAAGCAAACTTGTTTAGATAGATACTTTTTTCTTTTTGTTAAGCAGTCTTAATGATTTAATGGGGAGCAGTTACTCAATCATACTTCTATATTCTCTTGCATGCTGGAGTCCAGAGTTTTTTATAGATTCATAATAACAACTTTGATCAAATAAGTTAAGGGGTCATGAACCCCTATCCCAATCTAATGAGGATGACCAACGGCTTCCAAAAACGCTAGACCATATACATGTAAGATAATCTTGATTTTGATCAATATGGCCCTTCTCGTGTAATATTTTTACAGTTCATTCATATGAAAATGACTCTTAAGGTTCGATGAACTGCAAATACAAAGATTTCCAAGTTCACATGTTGTAGTCTCCCTTTATATTTGATAAATGTGTCCTATGTTTGTTATACTGTTGACAAATGCGCACATGTGAGTCAAAGATAGTGTCAATCTAGTCATTGCTTTCTGTTTGACTTACATCAGCAAACAGCCTCTAATCCTAAAGTAATCCTCTCAATTCATTTCAAGTAAACTGATACTGACAAATAAATAAAATCGTTTAACAGAAGTTTTATTCTTTTCTTTTTCTCCTATCAGACAAATTCATTATTTCCATACATCTCAGGACCACACCTAAAATAATTTCATATTCAAATCTCAAAAATGTCTTTTGTGTTTTTAAATCATGCAGTAATTTTAAAGAAAATCACCTTTCTTGTGCAAATTTTGTTCTCTAAGTTTACTAACAGAAACTTGTTGAAATTTTCCTTTTACAGAAAAGAATATATTTATCTCTCAAATCCATCTTATAAAGCATGTATACAACATTTTATTGTAGATGTCCAATGTTTTTCAAATTTATCAAAAATTGGTCTCAGTTTTATGTTAAAAACAGCTGTTCAAAAAATAATTTATCAGCTTTGGGTGCTTTCAAAAAATATTCATTGTCATGAGCATTTTGATCTCCTGACTATATATAGATTAGCTTAATACTCTAGTTTACTACGTATATGGTACTTTACTTTTAAAAAAGTATTTTTTTATGCTACAGAATTGCTTTTTATGATTAAAATAACATCCATGTCTGGGTTTTTGTTGAATAGTTTGACGTTTCTCATTTTGAAATAGTTAATTACATTATTCTACCGCTCATTTAAACAAATAGCTTTTATCATAAAACGAAAATGAATAATTTTACCTTGAAAAAAAAAACTTCTGATGTACAACGTTTATAGAAACACCATTATTGAGACCATTGTCTAGTTTTATCATTCAGACAAGAGCCAATATATTTTTTCTTCATAGTCAGAGTCCAGCATCTACAATGGAAATCCCAATATACCATATTTACAAGACTTAAGTATATTTTTCTTTCATTTTTGGACTCCTGCTTAACATTTTAATGGCTGAAAACTTCACTGTCTATAGATCAACAAGTGGTTAAAGCATCTTAATTTTTCCCCTGTTGAGATCATTGTTCAGAATGATAATATCGAGTTATCTTTCAATTTCATGATACCATGATGCTGTTCTTCTCATGGTGGGATATATATATGAATTGTTAACCTCAAAGCCATTGTATACTGGGTTTTAATCTCTAGTCATTGCATGATGTAAATGAAACCCTTAACCGTTCTCTAGGTCTGACCTATTCTCATTGAGTTGACATCCATATACGTAAAATACACTCTTGTTGGGTTTTACTATTCAATTTAAAGCTCTAAGGTTGTTTTAAACATTGCTTATTCTTGTTTCTCTAGCTAAGATTTTGAAAAAAATGTTATTTGCTTTCAAATTATGCTAAAAATTTAATATATTGTCTGCACTGAATCTGTGGTTTTAGAAGGTTTCTCATAATTTAATAAAATCAAATGCAAAAAGACCTTAAAACCCTTGAAAAATCTTAAATGATGTGTAATGTCTAATGTAGGTTTCATCAGTACCGTTTCATCTGCTTTCTGTTAGCCTTTGACAGCTTTAAATATAATTATTTATAAAGATGTAAACCAATGAAAATGGATTACAAACAGCAGATAAAGTGTGGCCCAGACTTGATTTTTTATCTGTGTAGGCAAGGCATATTCTCCACATACTCCCTTGTTAAACTTAATATCTCCCAACCTATCAAAAAATGAATATGATTAATTTCGAAGCATATGTATTTGAATTTTTTTACAATTTATTGGCAAATGTCATAAAGTCTTTAGTTGATTTTTTTGAATTGTCGGGAATCAGCATTCATGAAAAAAATTAAAATTGTCTTTTGCTGTCTGTCTGATGAAAATTCTGATTTTTTTACATTGAGATATATTCAGATATATTTTTGCATTGAGATATATTCATTTGAATATCAGATAAAGTCTGCTGTAATGGGAATGACTTGATACTTGAGAGAGTTAATATTTCACCTGCCAAAATAATCTGTCAGCTGAAAAATTTTTCATTTCCCACATTGATAATACTAAACTCCTTTCTGACAAATGAATGAAAACGAAAACCCGTTTAAACTTATTGTTAATAGACCTATTTTTGGAGACCAATCTATTTTGCCCACTTTAGCGAGTGACAAAATATTGTTTTATTTTCCACATTGAAAAACTTGAATATTTCAATATATTTTAGCTTTATGATAATGGAAGCTAAAGCGAAAGACTTCTTGTCTTCCTATTTTGATTCTCATATTTGTTGCCATGGAAATGCCATATTCTTAGACTTTGAGTCGGATAGTTTAATTAGTATTTGCTTCCTACTTTTGCCTATATTTGGCACTAGTTAAATGCCACATATGATTAAAAAGAGTTTCTCAAATAAATCATTCAAATAAATGCTCTAATGTTTATCTTTAAGGCACACTCAACTCGATGATCTCATTCCTATCACTATGACTCAGTCTGTAAAAATAATTGTTGATTGTGAACACACACGCATTTTTGCTATGGCTAATAGTAACTCGTGTATTTTTGGGAAGTAGAGAAACCAAACTTATCTTATCCTTAAGTAGGCAAAATTAAAAGATAAAATGGAAAGAGACATTTTGTTTTTTATCATTTATTTTTTCACTTGGTCAAAAAGTAGGATGCAAATAATACATTTTGTCCTCAAACTTAATGAAATATTTCCTTTTTTTTAAAAATAAAGCAGTTTAGTGTGCATCTTACTTAATTAATAGATGCATTGTTTTGATATGTGCATCCTATCGTTTAGTCAATGTCATAAGCTCAAATGTATCGGCATACATGTCCATGGGATGTGGTAACGCATTATTATTCCAAACTTTAATATTTAAATTACATGTTCTTATAACATTATTCACTGGATATAAAATGCTTGAGTTTGACAACTCCTAGATGCTTACTCAGTTTTATTGACAAAATTGATAATTGGAAAAATTATTATGATTCTATTTTTAACCCCTCCTCCCCCCTCCAAAAATTAGGGGAATCCTTTATGCACCAAATCCACACATATCTGGATATGTTTTTGAAAACATAATTATTTAAATTCTGTTTTCAGAAAATAAAGTTGTCGTCCACACCTAGTGTCTTCGTTTTCACAGAAATCCAATCCCCAAAGAAAAAAAATTTCAAAAATATCCAGACACATGTGGACCTTAAACTTTTAGTGTTCAAATATTAAGGTATTAAAAAAGGGGTTTTCTCTTATTTCAGATTCGTACTCTGCGTGACTTGTTTGATGATGACATGATATTTGTAGCCTTCAGCTCAACAGAGAAGCCACCAGAGGAAGGATTTGATGTTGAGATCCAAAGTAAGTCAATATTTTATCATCTATACTTTTTGAAATTAAATTCCTTTAATATCATCTCGAGATTGTTATTATTGCAGTTTTTAATATTATGCAGACTTGGCAGTTTTGATCCACTATTTAGAATCTTGGAATCCGAATCTTGTTGTCTCTGTCGTTTATCAAAAATAATCTCTCTCTATAAGGCTTATACTTTTGATTGATGGCAGCAAAACAAACTCCAATGAGAAGCATAATATAAAAATGTGCAGTCAGATTAAGCCCATCTTTAAAAAAACTCATTTCTATTTTTGTTTTGTGTTGTGATGAACCCCCCCTCCCCCCAACCAATTTTCATTAACATGAGCTTCCTACATCATTTTATCACGTGGAGGTTCTGTTAGTCTGTTTCATTGATTTCTACTAAGTTTGTAGTCTTCATGTCTGAACTTGTATCATCAAACAAAATCAAAGTCAAGGTTGGATGGGAGCTTGACTTTTTCACAAAGGGAGCCTCTCTACACCCTGATGTGCAATTTATTAATAAATTTCTGCTCTGTTGATTTCAACAAGTTTAGTAACTTCAGGTAATTTTATGAAAAACAACAGCCTACTACATGACCGCCATGTAAGGTGACTCGCTTAATTTTCTGTACTGAGAAAAACTAGTCAGCTGTCTAAATGTATTAATCATTTTCCAAAGATTCAGTGTAATTTTTTTTCTGAGTTGAGTTTACAATCGGAAATGACATGTCACAGACCACATGTAGGCATAATTGCATATTTTATCGCACCCTTCTGAAGGTCAATGTAAATTATCTGCATTTCAATAAATTTTGGGCCCTTGGCATTCTTTGTGATAAGAATATACATGTACGGCCTCCCTCTGTTTTTTAATATTAATTTCATGTATCTATAGAGTCAATTCTGATGAGTATTAGTTGTGTCGCCTCATGTGTTAACAAAACGAAAACTAAATCTATTCAAGGAAATACATTTTTGGTTGATCAGAAATGAAAAATTGATCCCAAGCTATTTAATTATTTAATGCAGAAGAGCAGGACAGTGGTTAAAATCATTGCATTTAATTACTCCTTTTATTGAATTTTATTATTATTTGGTTATTTTTGGGTCTTTCCTAAGCACTTATTATGATAAATATCAATATAATTCTATTGTTTTGAATCTTTGTTTGATATTTATTGATTCATTCATCCATGTTGTATGTCTGTCGCACATGCTCTGCATGCTAGCACACATCAAATCCATCACGATCCAGGATTCTACTAAGTCAGTGTGGCTATTGTGTAAGCAGGACAGAATTCAACATGTTTGTAGTCTTTACTTAGAAATTATCGATTAAAAATATGTGTTTTTACTAAGAAATCGATATCTAGTCTTATAGCCAAAGGCATTTTTTCTCTCTATGTGGCAGCTTTTGGCATTAAACACAGCACTTTTTTTCCTTTTTATCAAACCCATGTTTATGGAAAAAAGCCAGGGATATATGGAATGTTAGACACAAATATTTTGAAGTCCTTGCTTATGCAACAGCAACACAAATTCACATGGTGAATGCAATTTGCATTTGTTTGATTATTGAACTAAAAGAATTCCAAAAATGTTTGACTTTAGGGGGTCGTCCACCATGGAAAGTTAGTGTCGTTCCATTATCCACTCCATATATTCCTGGCTTGAGACCTGATTCCCTGCCGCCCTATAGAGAATTTACCACCCATCTACATTGCATCCTTGATGCTCTGGCAGCATCGCCTTACAATTCACCTAGACCCAAGTCTGCTAAGGCAAGGGCAAGGTCAGTCTCCCCTCGACTGTACCAACCAAGGACACCTAGAACATCAAATCCACCCACCCCAAGGGCTGCAACTGTACCCAAGTCTAGACCCAAGACTGCTATGGGTACCAGGACACCTGATCTTGGTCCCAAGTCACTCACTCCAACACGGATGCAGAATCTCTCCAAAAATCCTTTCAAGGCTCCGTCTGGTAAGCCAAAGGCAGGTTCTGAGAAACCTATAGCAATCAAGCCTAGACCAAGGCCTAAAGCAGGCTCATACACACCTGTTGCCATCCGTCGTCCTCCAAAGGCCACCCCTCCAGAACAAGATGGGGAGAACAACTGTGATTCCACTGAAGGATCAGTCATACATGAAGGAAGACATGGCTACTACATCTACGTACATGGAGAAAAGGTCTTCACAGAACATCAACCCAATGCCGATGGAAAACCAATGGCTTCTGTACGTCCCATGCTTGCTATAGACTTGGTGGGATCGGAAACTGAAAGCGATGGGGAAAGTGAAAAAAATGTCAAGAGAGATTCTAGCCCAGATTTGAAGCCAATCCAGCTGAACTTTGAAAACACTAATTCCCTTGAAGCCAGCCTTTAGGAAACCTTTGAAAGTGATGTATATCTTAGAGGTGGATGCAGTTAAGGGTTACAATTATTGCATTTGCAATACACGAAACATGGGTTTGTTTGAGATTTCCAAAGCTCTCACTAAAAATTGCAGTTTGCAAACATTTGTGCTTAAAAAGCTGTAAAAAATGCAGTTTAATTTCAAATATCATCAAGAAACTAGATATTTGTTCTAATTGTTCCCAACCATTTAACGTCACTGGACACATGGTTGGGAAAAAAGAATTCAAACCGTTCTCAAAAATCTTTAAAAAACTATATAGTGCTGTTATTCGTTCTTTTTGAAAAAATATAAGGACTAAATTTATCAATATGTATATCCATAACAGTATCTGTGTTTACCAATATATTATCAATATTATATTATTATCATTTAATATTCTTTATGAAAAATATTAGTTTATTGTTTAAGTTCAGACAACTCCTATATACTTTCGTAGGATGCGCAGAGTATTAAATGCTATCTATAAATTACTTTAACATTACCTTTATATTTCAGTTTATTATTAAATCATTATTAATATTAATGCATGTATTAAACAAAGGAAAACGGTGCTCTCAAAATAATATAAATTGCCTTTAAAGATAAATATTTATAAGTTATCGTAATGGATAAGTTGTGTTAATAATGGTGCTGAAGTTGAAGCAGTTCTTTTTTATCACATTTTCTGTCAAGATAAGTTTTTGCTTATCATAACTTTAGTATCAGTAATTTTAGTAACTTTAGTAATTTTTGTAGTAATATTTTAGATGTTTGTGCATTTTGTTCTAGTTTTTGGTTAAAATAAGATAGGAAAGATTTATAGTTTATGATATTAGTCGTATGCCAGTAGTTATTATGCATAAAAATTTATAAAGCATGCTGACTAAGATTGTTGCATGTGTTGCGGAATAATATTTTTTGGGGATGGAGGGCAACAACAATAGTAGTCACAAATACTTCTGATCAATATCTATATTCTCCTTTGAGCATATGCTGCTCTACTGAACTAGAAGCGAGGAGAATTATATACTTCATCATGTTCTTTTTGTTATCAATACTGTAATGTAGTGGGAATATCAAATCAAATAATAATGTTCTAGGGGATTTTTTAGCAGAATCACTGGAAGTCCATGGAAAACTATTCAAAAATGTCAAAGAAATAAGTTAGATTTTACAACATGATTTGTAAAATAATCATTTGAATTTTAGAAATTTGGCAGAAATGGTTAAGTAAGAGGTAGAAGAAGGTCTGTAGGAATGTAATTTCAACGATTACTAATACTAATATTTTTCATGTATTAGAAAATCATTATTCAATTTTACTATTTTTCCATAAATTTTGTATTCTTTCCATTTTCTATTAGAGAAGGTAATTTTGTTATCGGGGAGATAACTGGTGGATTTGCAGTAAAGGTTTAAAATATGCCTTTAGTTCTTTCCCCTTCACTCGGTATGAAGTCTAAGTCATCAAAGCAATGGGTTTTGCCAAAATAAAAAGGTTTGACCCAACACAAAAGTTTACATTTGTAATGGAGACCCTCCGCTCTGAATCCCCGATAAAAAAACTACCAACCGTTGATAATATATTTCACATTGGTTGACTTTTCTTAAATTTAAATATTTTTGTCTTTCTAAAGGAGTACTTAGTTTGTTAAAGTTAGGATTAATAGATGTTCTTGTTCTTTATTTTGTAAACAAATAAAAATAAATATAATTTCCTTAAATATTCTATTCTTGATCATTCTGTTCAGGTTTTTAGAACAGAACCTCTCTTAACAGAGTAATAATCATTTATCAAATTTTATTCTTGAATATAAGCAATTTTACTCAGCAGCACAGAGAATTGTGCGGGATTTTGTTACAAGTAAGTAAGGGTTTTTAGGATCTTCAATTCTTTTATATCTCACCTCAGTAATTGTGTTAAAAGTATTTCAAGAGATATTCCTATGGAATTATTTTAATGCAGAAAGATTTAAGAAATGAAAATAGTCTAATTTTACTGAAAACTCAGATTTTTGAGTAAGATAGGAAACATTGATGGATGGTGGGATAGGATATGATGATTAAAGCTGACAACACACTAAGCAATTTGATGTGCTTGCTGGAGCAAATATTCATTGTCATGAATCTCCAGTGACTTTGATCGCAAATATCTGACATGCCAGATATCGCTGATTTAGATCGCTGGTCGTGCCAATCAAGATTTCTATGGAAATTCACCATCACAATAGCAGACACCATCACGATTTTTCAGGCGATGATCAAAATTTGCTCCAACAAGAGTATAAAATCACCTATTGTGTCATTGGCTTAAGAGTGTAACAGTTAGCTCACAAACCATAGACAAAACTAAACACCAAGGTGTTGAGTTAGTTGAATGGTAGAACAGTGAAGGAAGGATAAAGGGATGGGAAAAAGATGGGAGGGATAAGGGAATGGGTAATTAGGAAATGAAGACCAAAAACAAGACCATTCATTTTTGAGCAGGTAATTTCTTTGTGGATTTCACACTTTAGATATAGCTTGCTAGTCATCAAGATTACCCTGGCTCTTTTTAAGTTAAGAAGTTGAATATTTCTCTATATAAACATGCTTTAAATTAGCTTCTTAATCCCATGGATGTTCCTTGTAGTATTTCATTATTCATTCAAAACCCCTCCATACATTTTTCTTGTGTTATTTTGTCATTCCAAAATTAAGTTCCTAACTCAAAATGAATGGTTAAGTGAAAGGTCGGTTGAGATCTAAGAGTAGACATGTTTTTTTAGAGCGTTACTGTAATATTTTTATGAATGGTAGTCAAAAGATGATTGTATTTTCCAGAACTGTATTTCCTAATAAAAAGTTAGTCAGAACCCTCTGTCAGTACTGTTGTCTTTGTATGTCGGAAGCTCATTGTTTACTTGTCCTAGTCTCATTTTCCATTTAAACTTCTTATCCCCCTATGAAAGATTTAGTCTTTAATATTTATGAGGAAAAATCCTGTCACAATATTCCATTAGAATGGTTGCTTTTGATAGGTTGATTTTGTGTCGCTGTTAAAATTTGTCTGCTCTAATCATGGCCATGCATTTGCACAAGGAATGGAATAGTTGAATTAGTCAAATATCACTGACTTCCTTGATCACAGACTCAATTTTATAGGGTTAGCCTCATTACAGTATACAAAATATATTAATAAATACCAAATAATGCACAGCTGCAAACACTTTGAAATTCCATGGACCTTCACTGGAATGAATCTTTTGAGATTATAGATAACAAATAATTATGGATTTCCAAAGATCAAGAAAATTTATTAAAAGCTTCCACTTCTAATAATCCCCCAGTCCAAAAGCACTGAAAAAAGAATAACCCCCAGAAGGCTTAATAGTGGAAATACAGGTAATTGAAAGCATAAAGACGATAGGCGTTATGTCTTCCCCTTCAGATTACAAGATAACTCCATACAGAGACTTAAAGAGGCCTTGTGGCTTAAAGAGGTCTTCATCTCTGCGCACACCTAGACAACACAGAGACAGTGGCTCTCAAGATGGTAAGTAAACTTTAGCCTGACTGCTTCAAATGCCCATTCATCTTTAACCATCTTCTCATGATTATAGACTAACTACTCTCAGTGTCTATACCTCATTACTAACCACCTCTCATGATTATAAACTAATCTCTCTCAGTGTCTATAAGACCATCTTTGTTTATCTTTTTTCATAAAAAAATTCAAGCTACAAGCAAACCGACTCCAGAAATCGAAAGAGAATGTCTTATTTAGTAACTACTGAAAATTTGAAAGTAATATGTTCAATATTTTGAGAGTAAAATTTTTTAAAAAGCGGTATGATTTACAAAGAAATGTACAACCATACATTTCTTTGTAATTTATAGTGTTTTCAAATTTTAATCCCAAATTATTGAACATGTTGCCCTCAAATTTTCAGTATAGTTACAAAATAAGACCTTCTCTTTTGATTTCTGGAGTCGGTTTGCTTGTAGCTTGAAATTTTTTTATGCTAATGAGGAAAAAACGTAAACAAAGATTGACCTATAACTCCTTACTAACCACCTCTCATGATTATAAACTAACGACCTTCATTGCCTATGCCTCCTTACTAACCACCAATATCAGTACCTATACCTCATAACTACCCACCCATTATTGTAATCCACTAGCCCCCATAGAGTACACATTCAAACATTGATTTGAAAATGTTTAAAAAACAATTATTTCAAAACATTAAAAAAATAGTAGCCTTTTTCTTCCAAAGATTTATCACCAGAACCTTCTTGTTATAAGCCTTTTTCATATTGTTAAGACATAAAAAGTAGTTAGTTTATCTAAAAGAAAATTCATTAAGTATTTTGTTTTATTTTTTCTTAAGGAAATATTTAAAAAAAAACATAAAAGACTTAAGATATATAAAACTATTTTAGTGAATTATTAATATACATGTTATCATTATTTTAGAATATGTTTCATTCTCAACCTTCAAATAACAAAGTTCTAAAATTCTAAACATATAAAAGGAAATGAAATAACATTATTAAAGTTACATAAAAATAAAACACAAAATATAATAATATTTCCAGGTGGGCATACTCCAAGTCGTCCTGTGCGTCGTTCTAATTCAGGTATTGCTTTTAAAACCTTATAAAAAAACTAAATGAAAATAGGAATGGTAAATCCCATTATTTTAAATTGCAAAACACCTGATCACTTAAAACAAGTGTATTCTTACCTAAATCTATTAATAATCTCTATTTAAGTGTCTAGTCCTTTTAGAACTTTCACACTAATTGGGGACACTTTTAACATTACCATCACATTCGGTGTTCTATGCATACAACACTTAACTCATATATTGATTCTTACGAGAGGGAGGAAGCTGTAAAACCTAGAGAAAACTCTTGTAACATAAGGGATAACCAAAACAACAAACAAACTCATTTCACATACAGTGTATAGGTGTCTGCAGGGCTCAAAACAGTGACCCAGACCTTTGGAACCACTGTGGTAAAAGAGGACGTGTTAGCAGTGTGTGCTAACCCTTAATATTTATATCATATCGATATCTTCTTAGCTTTGTATATATCACAGTGTTTTGTGAGTTGATTATTTATTTAACTATTTGTATTCCATAGTGAAAAGTGCTGGTAAAGGTTCAAGAGGTAGAAGTGTTAGTCCAGGTCCTCCAGGTAACAGGGTAAGTACACAATGCTCTGTAAAGTATAATATATAAGACATACTTGTACCCTTGCAAGAGAATCAGGTTTATGCCGCAGATTAAAACGATGCTAAAAATAATTAATTTTTGATTAAATTGTAGGTTAATGGACACACCCCTAAATGTAAGTTTTAGTTATTTGTATTCTAGTCTGTTTTTGATTTCTTCGTTTGTTCATTTGTTTGTTCGTTCATTAGTTAGTTCATACATTCAATCATTTGTTAATTCATTTTATTTCCCTGATTCATCATAGACGGTTAAGCCTTCACTGACTATGGCCTGTTTTTACAAGTACTTTCATAATAATATCCCATTGTTTTCTTCATTTGCAGCAAACCGCTCCAAGTCTCCTAGTTCAACAGGAAGAAAGGTAAGTATTGTTTAAATGATAAAGTCCAATTCCATCTCTGAATTTGCCATAACCTGACTGAATTAGCCCAGTGGGAAGCATGGGTGACATAGCATTGAGAGCGCTTGCCTCCCATGCAACCCAGGTTCTAGTCCTTCCTGGCTCAGTGTTGTATGTGAATAGAGTGGTTCAACCAAAGAGCACTTCTCCTGTGCTTCAATGGTGTTTCTTTGCCCCCCCCCCCCCCCCCTCTCCCACAAAATTAAAATAACTTCTAAATCCCAATTGGAATTCAGTGGATGAAGTGCAACTATGTGGAAATGCCACTGTTAAATCCCATTTATTTGTTTATGCAGTGGTCATTTCAGAATTTGATCTAAAAAAAATTGGTTACCTTAGTAATACAGTCTAGGAGATTCTCTCACTGCCCAATAAATAAATTTTTACAGCATTAATATGCACCCAAAGCCTCTCAGTAATTCAACCAAAAAGTAGAAAAGAGTTTCATTTTTTTTCCTTCTCTTTTTATCTTCAGACTCCATCTGGAATGGCAAATTTAAATGATGAGCTGTAAGTCCAAATCAAATACTTTTCAGATCTGTTATTCCAATCATTCCTTAAAACAAAGGAATCATACTAAAGGGAATGAAACATGGGCTAACATTCCACCCCAGAAGCTAATATGGTGTTAACTTGTTATTACAGATACCCAGCTAACGTGTTTGAGAGGGATACAGCTTCAGATTCAGGTAAGATGGGTATAAGTTTAAGGAACTACATGTATCTTCTGTCCCTTTAAAACAGTACACATCCTTATCTTGGAGAAGAAAATGAATTCTATTGAAAATTCTAGAAGGGTTGACATAACCATCCTGTACTGTTGAAATAAAATGAAGTATTACTTCTCAAAACTTTATGGCTACACGATTCCTCCCTCTGCAAAACCTGACACACTACAGTTGTAAATTCCAATTCAATCTGTGAGTTTGCTTTGCATTGACCTTAATCAGCCCAAAGGTTGTTTCAGGGTATCGATAAAATTTTAGGTCTGGCTTTGCAATTAATTTTTAACAGTATTCAATTAGTTTTGTCAACTTTTCTCTTTGCAATTTTAATGTCATTTTGTTGACAGTAAATATCATTTGTAGAATCTGGCAACTCCCCCATTGTTATTCTGTGTTTATGTGTCTTTTAAAGCCTTAAAAACCAAGAAAAATCATTCATTATAACATTTGAGGACTAAACTGTCACACGTCTTATAAAACTATATAAAGAATTAACAAAATTCTAAATACTAAAGTACCTAAACTAAACTTTTCCCCATAAACGAAATGTTTTGTTTGATTCAGCTAAATCCTAAACTCTAACCTTAAACAATTTAAACCTTTATTCAAATTATAAATAGATATAAAATTCAGTGAATTAGAAAATAGAATTGTAAGTTTCAGCATTACTTTTAAAACATTGCCCCCCTTTTTCCTGGATGCTTAGAATGGGCGGGTTCCGTCAGCTGCTTTAAACATTTTCTGTTCTTGGACTGTTAAACAGCTATGATGATGTTGCTCAGGATGACTTGCAGTGATGATTTTTCTTGTAACAATGCATCAAATGCAACTAGAGAAGTCAGCTTTATGGCAACAAATTAACAGCATCGTAGTGTGAAATCTCAACGATATTCCTTCATGCTATGTTACTATGCATTGAAAGTTTTTAATTTTGTTTTTGTTTTGAAAATCTTTGTTGTGAATCATCCTGCATCATCATCTAAAGAGGTCTTATGCCATGCTTGCTTCAAGCCCTACATAATTTGCCAACATTTTTCACATACCATGCAGTGCACAGCTGGAGATCTGAAGTAAAGAATGTCATTAGGAAGCGCAAACCAAAGGCCTCGCCATCAGACAGGTTTTACTCTACTGTGTGGCTGAGTGATTACGAATCTGAATTTGATAAAAAATCTGAGGCTGAGCTCTTTAGGGAAGATTCTTTAACTAGTTTGAGTCAGAGAACCACACCTCATGATAGTCGCATAACAACACCATATAGTAGCCAACCTGCTTCTCCCTATAGCAGTCGCGTTTCATCCCCAACCTCTAGTAGGCCCACAACCCCTTCAAGTTTTTACAAGTTTGAGGATGAGGATTCGGGACTTCCGTCTGAGACCGATAAATCTTACGATGATATTGTTAAGCCTAGAAAAAAACTCCATAGAACACTGAGCTTGCCAGACTCGGAGTTAAATCATATCAGCTCGAATGATCTTCATGAAAGGTTTGCCACTTTACAACTTGAGCAAGAGAATAGAAGTCTAAAAAAGCTGACTGAAGACCTCCAAGTAGCTCTAGAAAAACTGGAGGAGAAAGTTAACACTATGAAAGAGGAAAAAATAATTGAATTACAAAAATGTGATAGAGATAGCCTTGATGAACCTCCTCCTAAGTTATTATCTTTACCGGTAAAACACCCTAGGTACACTGACATCCCACTCGTAAGCCCATTACAGGATTTACAGCCAACTAGGCCACATAGAAAAAAACAGGAACGAGAAAAAGAACGGAAGTCTAGACAAAGATCTAAACAACATAGAAAAGATAGCAGTTGCTGTATAAGTTGATCATACTTCAAGACACTTGAAGTGTTTGGTAAAAGAACTCGGCTTTAATCGGTGTGACTCTTTAAATAAATTACGATTTACCTAAGCATTGGTTTGTCTAGTGAAGTTGACTTACATATAGTTGTGTCATAGCTAAGACAAAAAAATTGCTACACAACACTTATAACTGTAAAAAGAATGTTCAAGCGAGCTTCATTTCGTTTTTGATTTTCCTCCATATTCTCTGTACTGCATGGAAATAGGTTTTTACTAAATGAGGTCGTGGTCCCTGCGCTCAATGCTATTTTGTATAATATTCTATAAATATTTTGTGCTGTATATAAAAGCTCATAAGGCCCAGACAGTGTGTCATAGTTACAAGTAAAATGTTTGATAGGATGGTCAGGTCTTTGGTTGTTTGTGATCTAAGTTAGACTAAAGAATTTCTCTAGTACCTTCTCTGTGCTCCAAGGTACTATTAACCACTCAACTGACACATGTATTTGCTATGATATATCACACAGCCGAGCGCATTATGAAATTATTGTCACCAGAAGTGCCGTCAGCACAGCAGTGCTGTATGTTGTTTGAACATGATCATGGCAACGATGCTGATTGGACGATAGGGAGGGAGCTCCTCACAAGCACCTAGATACCTGTGCCTTAATGCTATCATACATAGTTACATGTAGCTATAGTTCTATACCCTCAATTGCAAAAATCATTGTCGAGTTCAAGAACATAGAACATAGGAGCTGAGACCAAAATAATACATGGGAAGTAAGTTAAGTAGATGTATCTAGTGATACAACTTGTAGAATGTTCATAAATTATTTCAGCTTCGATATATATATTTTTTTTAACCCGACAAAGATTTTTGCAGTTGAGTGTATAGTATAAGACTGGTGACATGTTTAAGTCTTTCAAGATGACAATGTTAAAAAAATAAATTTGTGTATGTCATGTAAGTGTTTGTAAGTGTGTTGTACAATCCTTAATTGAAAAACAAAAGAATTACCAATAGTTAGTTTATCAACCAGAGATTGAGTTAAATCAATCCAATTGGCACTAAATGTTTAATTTATTTATGACAAAAAGAATATAAAATCATATCGTTATAATTTTTTGTTCAATTTGGAGATAAGTGTTATTTTTTTCAGTGGGGGGTTGTCATAATTAGGTATTGTAAAAAAGTGTTTAAATGTACTAGCTGTAACAGTAATCAATTATTATTTCAACTTAAAATATTGACTGAGTTAAATTAATTTTCAACGCAGTTGGCCTTTCTTTAATCTTGTCCACCAAAATCCAAGTTTTTAAGATCAGTGCGATAATATTCATGGCACCATTGCATCAGGCTTTAACGAGATTATACTAGCAAGGAGACTCTGTGTCTCTATACATGTCATGCATACAGCATTTGATCAAAAGCATACACCCAATGCAAATATGGGGACCAATCTGAAAAACAGTGTCAGTTCTAGACTAGCTATCCTCTGACTATCCTCTGGACAGTCCAAAACAAAGAGCAATTCAGTTTTGACCAAATATTTACATTAATTTTGGTGCATCAGTATTATCTCATTTTCAACTTTCCTAGTCTTTGCAAATAATATTTTAATGATATCAAATAAATAAATAAATAGGAACAAAAAAATTATTAAATGAAAAAAATTGGTGCTACCATCAAATATTTGACAGCTACTAAAATTCTGCGGCCATGCATGGTTAAGAGAATATCTAGATTAAATAATTTTTGGAAAATTTGAAATTTCTGAATCATAATATGGATTTGATGAATTATACAGGATTATTTCAAAGGCCAACTTGCTACACTATATTAATAAGATTTTCAAGTATAATCAATGAAAAATACTCTAAACAAATATAACTAAACAATTAAGATATTATAACCTATTTAAACATTGCCCAGATAAATCAGAATTTTTTGTTTATAAATCAAGCCTAAAAGTAACTACTGTTAAATAGTTGTTAACATTATATCACATTGATATCAGAGTGTGTAATTCCAGGATATATCTATCCCCTCCCCCCCCCCCCCCCCCAGAGGAATTTTTTCAGACCCCCTACCCCCAAGAAATTCCAAATTTCTGCCATGCAAACTCTAATTTTGTTCTTTCTCTGACCCCCCTATCCCCTCAGAATTTCAAAATTTCTTCCGTGGGGAGGTATGGATAATTTCTGGAACTACACAGTTTGCATGAAATGATAATTATTAAGCTTAATTAAAATCCTATTTTACTTTTACCAAAGTCTAATTTTTAAATCTCTGTCCACATAAACAAACTCCTATTTAAATTTCAACTTAAAATCAAAAGAATGAAAATAGTTTTTAAAAATTTACTTAAACCAGAAAATGAATAAACCTAAAACAGTAAATCACAATAAACAAATAAAATTATATCCATCAATTAAGTTATTAATAATATTTAAAACATTTGCAAGATATTTCTTAATACATTAGCAATACTATTATAATCCTATAATATTTAAACCACTGTAACCTGTAAATACGTCCCCTTATAATCTTTTAGAACTGTGTTGAATAAAATTTTGTTGTTGGCTTGATATTTTGTTATTTTGTGTTATGATTTTTATTTGTTTTATTGTGAAATTCTTGTTTTTATTTTATCAAGGTTGGTTTGTTTGTTCGTTGTTTTTTTGCCTCAGCCAATATTTATTATCAGTATTCAGTATTTTCTAAAGCGTGTGACAGATTAGTATTTAAATCTTATGATTTGATTTCTCTTTTTGAATTATCCTTTATCTAATTTTGCTTATATTTATTTTTTATGCCAATATAGGAGTACCCTTTTTATTTTATTTCATCTCTACTCTATATATCTTATGAAAAGCCAAGTCTTCTTATGTGTTAAAGCCATTTACAGGCTCACATTTAAGTTAACTCTGTGAAACTTTTTATTTATTTTTCTGCCATATTTTGTTTACATTTTATCAAGATTACACTACTTTTATTTTCCAAAATATTGTTCATAAATGTTAGGCTGAGTGACAGTTTAATTATTAATGGTTTTAACAGTAGTAATAAAGGCACAAGATTTCTGTTTTAACTTATTCCTTAAACGTTCTTTTTACCTCTTTCTTACTTTTTTGTTTATAAACTGGATATATAAAGCATTTTTCTTGTCTATAAATGTGTTACTTAATCTCAATCTTTTCTCTCTAATGCTTGTGTCACAAAATTTTTGTTGATCATAAAATTTATATTCCTTACTTTGAACTCTTTTTAGTTATTTCTTTCTTACCATAACCATGACATAGTAATGGTTATTTTATTATTTTGGTTCTCAGTTATTTGTTTATTCATTCTGTTTCTCAAACATCTTCACCACTCATATTGGGGTAATTCATTTACTATTGCCAAAAGGCACAGTGCATGGATGCAAAATTCTCACTACTGAAGCCTTTTTTTAAAATTATGGATAAATTGTATTTTGAATATCATACATTACATTGTAATTATTAGTGTATTATATTGAATGAATTGACCAAAGTTTTCTCTGCATTTTGCTTTCTCTGATGAAGGCTGATTCGTTAACACATGCCAGGAGCCCCATGCAGTGTAAGTCGACAACACACTACCATCAGTAACCTCTTGTGCCGTGAGATTTACCTATAACTCTGTAAAAAATTTAAAGCATTAATGCTTTTGCACTTTCTTTCTGGGGCCAGTTTTGTTATCATTGTTAATTTTTATAGCTGTTCTACTAAATTGAAGGGTATTTTTTGATGCTCAACGCAGAGTGTTTAAAAAATTAACGTATTACTCATGATGTGGAATATTTGCTTTTAGATGCAGGATTAATGTTTTTTCATGGGTACATATATAATTTATGCATGCGGGATTTATTTGAATTTGCTGTGGCATTTATTGGTCTATATTGTACTAAGCTGTGTGCACTGTGTTTGTATAAAGAAGTTTCATTGTTTTATATAATTATGATGATGATGATGATGATGCACTTCAATGTCTCACAAATATATCCAGAAAGACAAAAACACTTGGAAGCAACAAAATGCAAAAAAATCAACTTCATTCTGGCATTTAAACTTCTCATTTGATTCCTTAACTTCGAATAAAATTACAATATAAAAGTATAACAACTTTCAATTATTTTTTTACAGAACTATACAAAGAAAACTTAACTGGCACCCTAGAAAGAAAGTAGTTTCAAATATTCTTTCTCTGAATTTCCAAGAGAAGTGTTTTTGTCTTTTCAATAAAGACCTTGTGTCGACCAGACAAGGTGCAGATGACAAAACTCTGACCATTGCTTGTAATTCTTTACAGAGAGAATTGAAATCAACTCACTGGAACAAGATTACTGATCGTATAAGAAGCTCCTTTCTTGGCCCTATAAAGACCTAATACTCAAGTACTTAAAAATTACTAAAAAAGCCTTCTAAATGTTATAAAATACAAGTAAATGATGTGATAATGCTGTAGTAAGCCAAAGAATATTCCTCCATTATAAAAGAGATAAATGAATGAGAGTAGTTTAACTAGTATAAAAGAAGAAAAAAAAGAAGAAAAAAACTAAATCATGATAAAGGATTTAAAACTGCTGTTAGGCTTAGAACAAGAATTTAATCTCTAAGATGTTCAAGCAGAAAACTAAAAACCATTAAACTTGACTTGTTTGAAATGATAATTTTTTAAAGTGTAAATTAAAGCAGGTAATAGCAAAAGGGCAGGTACGTAGGTTAGTAGAAATAACAAAAGCTATAACTGTTTAATTGCATTACTTCCTAAAAGATTCATTTGCCAGAGACCAGCACACCAAGGAATGTTAACAGCTACAAAGTACTATAAAACAGCAAAAAGTGGGATTTTTTTCATTATTTCTTTTTGCATCTTAACTTGTATTTTAATTCTAAAATTAGGTTTAAGTGGTCATGAAGAATTTTTTTAAATTGGGCTTAAAATACCTGTATAAAAATTGAATATTAGAATTATTCCAATTGTATTTATTATTTAAATTATTTAATCATCATAGAAACAAAATTTCCAATTTCCTTCTCATTCTTCCTTTCATTTATCATTGTTCTTTTCTTTTCTGTAAGAAATCATTTCAGTGGATACGAACATGTGAATGAAAACTTGAGATGTTAGATATTTGCCTAAGGTTTTGGTCTCTCAGCTTGTTGTAGCACTAAATCCATGTAAATGTAACATTAAATTAAATGACATAAAAAAAGGATGTTCCTATCTTATTAATCATAGTAATGATAAATATCGACTCTGTGAAATGCAGTTGGACTAACTGGTGATGGGAAAACTGCAGCAATAAATCAATAAAATATATTAATCCAATCCTAACACCTTTTGACCACTTGTTCACTTCTTCCCTAAGTCTGGGTCTTTTGTCTTTATTCCTACCTTTCTTCCTATCCAAATATTTTGGAAATCATCCTAAAACTCTACTCCTGAAAGCAAATTAATCTTATCTTGCAATTTTGGGTTTTTTAAATTATTTCTCTCTTTTAATTTCCATCCTTGCATATTCTATTTTTTCCATTCCTTTGTAATTCAAACAGCTGTTTATAATTTTCTTTCTGAAGTAAAAGAACACTTGAAATTAAAAGTTTGTTTTCTATCGATTCTTAAATTAAACTGAATAATGATATTGTTTTCTGATTTAAATTTAAAGACAATGAAAAACTATCCATTAGTTCTAGCGGCTATAAACAATCCTTAATTAAATTTTAATGAATGTTTGAAAAAAAAGCAAGCAAGGAATAAAAGCCACACCTGCTGTGTGTTAAGATAGACCACTAGTGATATTTGATTGCTATTTTTCCTAACTTGGTCCTCTTTCATCCACTATCCAATCATGGTCAGCCTTGACTGTCGTCCAATAGGAAGTCTGGCCCTCCTTCAATATGAGCTTGTGAACCAGCTTGTAACAATAACAACACAAGGTGTATCTCATTGTTTTTTTTTTTCATGGCCTTCGTAGGCTGGTTATCACCTGTTTGAACTCTTTCTTGATCTTTGTTCTCTTAATTCATCAGAGATTAAAACTGTCAGATTGTTTTAATGATGCTTGATTACATCGCATTATGCCATCTTTCCTACATGATGAATTTTATTGTCTACAGCTGAAGAATCCCCCAGTTAATGATTTCCCAACATTTATCAATAATGATTCTCATTCTCCACTTTATTTCATTTCTCTTCTTCTTCTACAAGGATGGATAAATTCATTACTTCTTTAATGATTTTCAGGTGTGGTTGGTTAGTCCCCAGTAAGCCCAGTTATTTGTGCCAGATGTTTATGATGGTGCCTTATTTGGAATACTTATTACAGCACCTTTTATCTTGAGCTCAAGGATGTGTTAGCATAATGCCCCCTGAGAGCTTTTGTACTCTGTATATATATGCCCTTTTCACTTGCTCTTGCTTGATACCAAAATGACCACCACTTCACCTGTCACTGTCTGTCAGGCCCAATCTCATACAGGGTCTTTGACATCTATCAAAATACTGTTCCTCAGTTTCCATATTTTCTTATTCTTAACAACTACCAAGATAATAAAGCACCTGCATTATTTAGTCCCCTTGGGACATGGTGTCCATGACAACCTGAATATTTGATGATGTCATTGTATGGCAAATAAAAGACTTCTTTTCTATTCCCTAAAAGGTACATATTTAGCAGGTGCTTCTTGGTGGTAATTCAATTTTTTGTACCTTTTTTGGCCAGTTTTGCCCTTCATGTATATGGTCCTTCATCTTCTGATATTTCAAAATAATTACTGGAAAAAATTCTTTTCTCAAAATGTCCTTGCCAATATTCCAGTTTATACTATATCCTATGTTGTCTTTCAATTTATAGATTTCAATTTTCTAGATCAAGAACACCTAGATCTTGAATTCTTAGATGATATTCTAACAAAAAATTTAAAAAAATGGTTAAATCAAATTTTTTTCAAAAATCCAAAGAAAGATTAATGCAATAATAAGCTAAATGAATAATAAACCTACTAGCTTCCTGTTACATTCACTAAACCTTAATTACTATTCCAAGATAATATGATACGCAAAATCCACAAATATGATTGTCACCAAGAATTCTTGTCCTAATGTACATCTAGATGCTCAGAGCAACATTGTATTTATTAATATTGATTCTAATCTATCTTGTTTAATGGATTCCAGTTTCTTTTAATTCATGACAAAAAAATAACCCTTAGCCATCAGGTATTATCATCCACTTGATGTGTGTCGAGCAAATAGTTATATTTCCTCTTGCTTCCTGTGTAATATATTTTGTTTCTTTTAACTGTTCAAAAAGGGGAGGAATACCCAATATATCTGCAGACACTATGTCTGACAGCTTATCCACTTTTATTACTTACATAAACATCCATTTATTCCTATTGGGCATTCCTCTTGAGTGTGTAACCTTTGGAGACTAGAATTGTAGTTTAAAATAAACAATTCATAAGACATTCCAAAAGGAATAAGACAAATTTAAATTTAAAATGCTAATTGTTTTCCCCCACACATTTTTTGCAGCAGAATGGTCTCGCGCACCTCTAAGTACATTAACATCTAGAACTCGTTTTCAAGCGTAAAAATAATTCTGATGCAGACTTCTGAAATTCTTTTTCTTTTCTTTAGTTTTTGTGGGAACAATATAGAAGCAATATTTCATTGATTCAAATATTGTTCATTATTTTCTTAATTAATAATTTTTTCTTTTGATTACGACACAAGTTAATAATTTTTTCTTTTGATTACGACACAAGTTAATGTTTTTGTTCATTTAACAAAAAAAATTTTTTATCTTCTTGAAAAGTAGCTATCCGTGATTGATTTTGAAATTTTGTTTTTACTTTTCACCAAAGCAGGTGTTTTTGTTCAGCATAATTACATTCAACTGTAATATTCCCAATGTCTACATCATTTTCCATTTGTTTTTTTTCTCTTCAATACTTATTCCTACATTATACTTAATAAATCATCAATCTTTCTTATATTTCTCAGTAGATAATAGCGTAAAGATTCACAATGAAAAGAGCCAGACAGTTTTAGGATTTTAAATCTAAAATGATTTGTTCCTCAGCATGGTGCTTCCAGCTGCCATCTCTTTCTCAAACCCTCATCAATTATTCATGCAACCTTTTACTAGTATCTTTTCTACTTCAGTAAATAATTGTATATTTTGGTTCATATACTTATTAACCAGTACCATGCAGAGTGCCACTTAGCAGCAATAGATTAATAGCAATTAATGGATATTTTAAGATTTCTATTGCATAACTATATCTAGGCATTCATGTTACCAGGGTTCTTTCTTAGCCATATGTTTAATAATTTATTTTTGGTTAATTCTATGTAAGGATATTTCTGAAGTGTTAGATAATTGGTTTAAAGTAGGATGTGTTCCAGTCTAACAAAGAAACCTCAATATTTCAACTAAAATAAATATATAAAATATTTAAATTTTAAACTGCTGAACTTCCTAAAATGTTCTCCTTTCCTCGCATAAATAATTCTAAAACTAAAAATTGAAAAATATTAGATAAAATAAAAGATTATTTATTACTGTGAAGAAATCTGTAGAACTAAAAAACAAGGGTTTTTCTCTTTGTTTTTGTTTTGTTCATGTGTGTTTGTATTTGTTGGATGTGTTGAATGTCTGTGATGAAATCAGAATTTGCCAGTTTTATTCTTATACAGTTTTAAGTCTATATTTTCCAATCCTCCCCACCCCCAACCCCAATAAACACACACCTTTGGGATATTTTTGGGTTCTTATTCAAATTCCATTCATTGTGTCTTTCAGCTCGCGAAGGAAAATACTTTAAAAAAAGAAGAATATCAGTCCATGGATTGTACAGAATCGGCAAGATCATTGGCGATGGGAACTTTGCTGTTGTTAGAGAATGTAAACATAGGTAAGCTAATCCTTGCAGTTGGTACATCACTTAAGATTGCTACAGCAATGGTTTTCAACTCGTACATAGAAACATTGCCATATTAACCTCATATTTTTTTGAGTGTCATTCACTGTTTACAAACAGTGACCTCATGCATCTTTCCCTTTTGAAATTTTCCGACCGTCAAACTTAAGATACCCTTTGTTTAAGTAGCCAATAGATCTCAAGTCCTGGTTGGTACTTTAATACCAATAAATGACATCACCACCTGTTAATATCACTATACCAGCAACATGATGGTTGGAATTCTGGATTTTTTCATAGTTTTCCATTCTTTCTTATCGCATTTTTCTTTTCCTGTTTTTTTTTTTTTTTCGTTTTTTGTTTTCAGGAAAACCAATAAAGAATATGCACTTAAAAATAATTAATAAAGCAAAAGTTAAAGGAAAGGTAGGAATTGTGATGCTATCAAATAAATTCATTGCCTTGTCTATTCAGCCTCTCTATCAGGGGAATCAGAGCATTGGCTTCTTTTAACTTTTGTTGACCGGGATAAATTATTTGGACCTGATGCAAAAAATGCATTTGCACCTGTCCTGGTGCGATAATGACAGTTTTTTTTTGGTTATTAACAACTTACCTAGATGCCTATTTGTGCCACATTTCTCCACACTACACCCCACTGTTACGTTTGTATACCACACCCCAGGAACATCCACTGATTCGA